>NC_080163.1:89709937-90009937 GCF_950295315.1 Erinaceus europaeus | reverse complement strand
CCCTACTTTCCATATTAGACAGTACTTTTGTTTCTGCTCTTTTCAGATATTTCATTATAAACATATGGTATGGCTTAAAACTTTTTTTTTCAAACTGTAAATAGTAGAAACTGATACAATAAAGACTTTCAAACCACGGATCAGTCTTAGCTGAAGCGTGGCTCCACACACCTGTCAGCACTCCCTATGGTTCCATTATTCACAGGGGACCAAATGTTAGCCTGCTTTTTCTGGTTGAGTAGTTTAGAGTTTTATCTGTCTAACTATAAAATATCAAGGGAAAGATGTCAAAAGCTCTGTGTAAAACTGCCAGGATGTCTAAGTGATATAGTGTGGGTAAAGAAGAGGGTCCATAGGGTACAAAACTTAAGGCCAGGAGACAAGCAGGGAAGGTCTGTCAATCTTGAGGTGGAGGGAAAAAAAATGGAGGTGGGGAGACAGAAGTGAGAGAAGTTAGAAAAAATTAGATGACTGGAAGAAGGAAGACTGATAAGGACCATCTGATTCTAGTATATTCCACAGCAACAAAGCGGCTTTCCATAAATATTTTGATGTTGCTATTCCATCAGTTTCAGTCCTTATGTCAGTGACTTTTTACGTGTGTGTGCATGTGTATTCCTTGTCTAAAGTGTGGATAAAATAATCACATTATTTTTAACTGTTTTCTTATAATGCATTTAAAGTAAGGTTGTTAGTCAAATGTGTGGAGAGATAAGGGTGATTTGAAGAGATTTTTTGATTGACAATTGAATCATAGATGTAGATATTGATAGACTATCCAGAGGGTACTTGTGTACTACTTGGTCACCTGACAACAGCAGTATAGGAGCGTGGAAAGTTAAAACTTAATATCAAGGGGCCAAGTGGTGGTGCACTCAGTAAAGCAAACATGTTACAGTGTGCAAGGACCCAGGTTCAAGCCCCTGGACCCCATCTGGGAGGGGGAAGCTTCCTATGTGGTAAAGTAGTGTTGCAGCTGTCTCTCTCCCTCTCAATTTCTCTCTGTCTCTAACTAAAAATGTAAATAAAATAAAGTTGAATAGCAAAAAAAAAAAAGGTTAACATTTTCTATAATTCAGAGAGTACTTTCACATAATTTCATGGTTCTCATAACAACCTAGGAGAGTAGGTGAGTGAGGCAGGTCATCCAGGTTATTCAATCCTGTGTTTATCTCAGAACACTAGGGACTAGGAAGATACAGTATACCAAGACTTTCTGCTCTGTGGATCACCATCCTCTTTTACTCACTATTTTAGTATGTTAACAGAATGGTCTCAGCTATGAAGAATAGTGATAGGTAAACTAGGCATTGTGTTATGAGTTCAGATCTGTTTATCAGAGTTTAACATGAGTCAGTAAGTAGAAAAATAAAAACTATTTTTTCTGGTTCTTTCTGATACTATGAAGAGTCAGAATTTTACATAAAAGTGTGAGTGTGCAAATGTATAAGAGAAAATCTTTTATGATCTTCCAACATCATGACAAATTAGCTTTTAAAAAGTTAAAGTTACTCAAAAGAGATTAAGACTCAAGACTTTATGAAAATACAACTTGATGGAGTAACAACATTTTCCACTATTGCATCATTTCTCCTCTTATTTGTGTTCATAAAGAAAAGTTTATCTTAATAAAAGCCTGATATAATAACTTAATTATTTTACCTAAAGAAGAATAATCCAAAGCCAGTTTGCTGACATTTATCACAAGTAATTATTTCTATTATTGCTATCATTCATTTGTACACACATCAAGTATTTTCAGATACAGTTTACTGAGTTGTCACTCTTGGGAATTCTTACATAACTGAAAATCATGATGTCACAGTATTGAAAGAAATAAAGCCCAAAAACAATGCTCAAAAAATAGCAAAAAAAAAAAAAAAACTATTCTCAGGACCAACCTAATCTAGAATAAGTTTTGGTGCTGTGGTTTCTTTCCCTCCCTGTCTCTTTCTATTCTATCTAAAAAAGTCAGACCAGAGCAAAAACTATATCAAAGAAACAAATTTTGCATCTTTATACAGTTACATAATTTTGTTTAATAAAACTCTGGTCAACTTCAAAGTCTATGATATTGTATTTTTTTGTTACTGCTACACGTCTATTATTTTTTTCTTTCAGATAGAGACAGAGACAGAAGGAGAGAGGGAAAAACATCAGAGTAGTGGTGTTGGGCTGCGCAGCGGAGAAGAGAGAGAGGAGATCAGGAGCAAATGGGGTACACAAATCTTTATTATTGGATCAGGAGGGGGTGGCTCAGGCCATGTGGAGTCAGCCGAAAAATATGGCCGTCCCGTTACCTCACCACCGGGCAAGAGAGAGAGAGCACGAGAGCGAGTGAGCGAGAGAATGAGAGAGAGAGAGAAGGAGGGAAAGAGAGAGAGAGAGAGAGAGAGCGAGAATGAGAGAGAGAGAGAGACAGGGAGAGAGGGAGGGAGGGAGAGAGAGTGAGAGAGAGAGAGAAAGTGGGAGGGCTTTATTGGGCAACAACCAGGAGTGATGTGTCAGGACAGGATTGGTTGAAAAGGGCACTGCAATATCACAGGGAGTGGTAAAACCTGGGGGCATAGACTGCATCTGTATAATTCCTCAACATAGTGGGGCTTTCCTTAGTGCAATGAGGGCTAGATCTGAACCCGTGTGTGTGCATGGCAAAGCATGCAGCCTTCCAGATGAATTGTCTTGCCAGTTCCAAGATAACTTTAACTAGGGCTAAGTTTTCTGTAAATTATAATAGATGCCAGATTTCAAAATAATATCTTTATGGAATTTAAAATACTGATGGGTAATTATAAAGAAACAAGACATAAATGAACACATTATATCTTCTCACCATAAATACATAGAACTTATGAAAACACTAATAAAAGATTTAGTTTAGGTTAATTGCAATTATTTTGGAATATGATGATGACATGAATCACATACTGGAAATAATCACTTGTCTGGTTGACTTCAGAAAGATCTAAATTACTGAAGGGATTTAGTACCCCCCCCCCAAATTAGGAAGTCACTTACATTATTGACTCTGACCTCCCGTCAAGAGAAGTCCAGGTGTTTCTTCTTGAACTTCAAGGGCTCAGGCAGCCTGGGCATTGCCCCAACACTGCTTAGAGCAGTGGTCATTCTGGAAGTAAAGAAGCACAGTAGTATCCCAGAGTGAGTGTTTTAAACAAGGCCTTCAAGAGGCTCTAACTCTGCATCCATGATTGGCCATATGTCATCTGAGGCTATAACATTATCCCACCACAGCAAAAATGCTGATGAAAACCTAGAATAAACTACATGAATCCATGGGAAATTCTGAGAAATAGTTCCAGATCATCTTTCTGTAATGCTATTCTTTTGAAAAGTAGGTTTAAATATCAGGACAATATTTACACCTCTATATTAAAAAAAAATCCTAAACACACAAAATCAATTAATTGTCAATTATATTGTTGCCTACAAATAAGAATAATATCTTAAAAATACCAGAAAATAAATTTACTTTTTAAATGGGATCTCATTATATTTCTATTTATTTTAACTATCTTTATAATAAACTGTCCTCTAACTAAAACTAATCTAATACACATGTTTCATGGTTTCTCTGAATTAAAACATTGTATGTAAAACTTAAGAGTAACTAACTAGAAGTGCCACTGAGTATTTTCTGATTGACGAAAACTATGAAACAGCTGGAAAAACCAGCTCAGTTATTGGACTATACTGAATTCTTTGCTCCTCAGTATTTCCGGAAACAAAAATTCATGTTACCCCCGAGGTTCAACCACCAAAACCAGACTTTACTACATGAAAGACCTACCCCCAAGAGTTTCTGGGACCACACATACTCATACTAAAAAGCACAGACTGGAGATACCAAGAGAAACTAGTGTGGGGGAGTGAAAAAAACCACGTGTTTAAAAGGAGATCAAAATTCTGTTTCCATTCTGAAGACTAATGTTTTATGACTTTACTGAAATCTAGAGCATTTCCTGGTTCCTTTTAATGTTGGTCGAAAAATCCCAGAGTGATCATTCCAACATTGACATCCTGGGAGAATCACTAGGTGAACTTCTATAAAGTAGGACTATTTAGACCCCATTCACAGACATTCTAACTTAATACAACTGGGATATGCCTAACTACTATTTTTAACTCTTTAAAATAATTGTAACATATAGCAGGGATCTTGAAAAGCATGAATATAGAATTCCAGATTATCTCAATCTTTTAAGCTTCTAATTTCTGGTGATGTGCCACAATCTCATTTTTGTTGCACTTAAAAACAAACACCACACTATTTTTAAAAGATGTAAAATAGTGAACAAAGAAAATATCACACAACCATTGAACTTAGAAATTATAACCTTGACATTTCACTTATTTTTTTCCAAATGATATATGTATGTGTGTACTGGGGTGGATAAAACTCATTTATCTAATACTTTTTGAGTTAACATTTATACTAGTCTAAAATTGTGTACCAATTAACACTAACATTTTAATTGACTTAATCTGAAAAAAGCAACATTTCTACATTGAAATTTGATAAAGACGCTAATGATCAAAATTTTTAACTTCATACTCTTTCAAAATTTATCATTTTGTGTTGTACAAGTCTACAATTGCATAGGTCCTGCATTTTGGAATTCAATGGAGAAAACTGAAAAGTGGTAATTAAGTCTAAAACCTGAGACAACAAAAAGAGTCATTTAAAGGACACCAGGGAATAAATAAATCCAATCTTAACTAAAATGTACTTTATAGATGACTCATGCTTCTGAGTAAACAACTGTAAGAATTGGAGTGCACACAGTTTATTGACAGAACACGGAGGATGTAAATCCTATAAATATTCAGAAGCACAATTCCTTGTGAAACTAAATGTCAGCTATAAATAAAAGGTAAATGAAAGAAAATATAAATAAAAAGGTGTAAATATATGATTCATCAGAAAATTTCAAGGTTATCATTAAAGTTACAATAACTTATTTTATGAATGCTATGAGCACTATTATTATTCCCATTTTATATTCAAAGATAAAGGCTCAGAGAATTTGAGCAACTTCGCAATGTTCTCATACCAAAAATTCACAAACTGAATTCAAACTTAATGCTGTTTTGACTCCAGAGACTCTTGCTCCCTAGATATTTTAAAAGAATATATGAGAAAAGGCAAAGTAATTTTTAGGCGGTGCTTCATCATACCTTATATCAGTAAAAACAGCAGGAGAAAAATATTTTTTTTCTACTGGAAAATACAGCATGAAAATCTATGAACATTTTCTAAAGGTATTATCTCTATTTACATAAATATATGCATGTATATCTGTATTTGTAAGATAACCGGAACATCACTGTGGCATATGCAATGTCAGGGATTAAGTTATACATGCAAGTTTGACATTTTACTCACTATGTCATCTCCCTGTCCACCATGTTGATGCCTTTAAAAGAACAGATTGTTCATAAAATACTACATGAATAGAAGACAGAAGCAAAAGTCGGTAACAAATCCCATAGGACATACATTCACAATCAATTTTAATGCATTATAACAAGATGTACAAAAATGGCCTCAAAGCGATAAACATGAAAACTGAACAAGAGAGAGAGAGAGAGAGACAGAGAATATACTACTAAAAGTAGGAGTTATCCACCTTCTTTTCATCTTTGATAATATGGTTTTTTCATGGAAGTCACATAAAGGCATTTTATGACAAATACTCAAATGTGAATAGAAAGACAAATAGCAGAACCACTTCCGTGAAGACTGCTTTTTCTGTTCATGTTCCTGTTTTGCCAGTGACTTAACTGTAATTTCCCTGAATCTCACTTTCCTCATTTATGAAGATGAGAGGGTTGAAATACACTGATAGATTTTTTTCCAAATTATTAAGAAAAATTTTAAACATATAGCAAGATTGAAAAAACCATACAGTTAGCACACATACACCCTCCAATCTACATTGTACCATTAACATAGAACTAAACGAGTTCTCTGTATATACATTCTAAATTCACCCTTCAATTTTCCTTATTTGCAGGTGCATTTCCAATTAATATTACTGATATCAGTCATTCCTCCCCAAATACTTTAAAATGATATGATTATAATCATGCTTACTGCTTTTATATAAAATTCAAATGTATTAAACTGGAAGATTTCATATGTATACTCAGTTTTAATAAATGCATGTACCCAAAATGACATCAAATATATAAAAATATGTTGGTGAGAAGTTTTTTTTTGTTTGCTAAATTAACAAAAGTCAAGATACAAAACATATAAAAGTACAGTGACTATTAGAAATGAAAGAATGAAGATCTTCACCTAGCACTTAGAAGATAGTATAGTCCTTATACAAATGTCTTTCATGTCTAATTCTCACAGGTCCCAGTTTAAATCCCTGCCACTACCACAAGTCAGAGTTGAGCAGTGTTCTTTGTTAAAATAGATAAATAAAAATATGTAAAAACATAAACAAGTAAATCTTTGTTCACAGTCAGTCTGTACAGCCTCAGGGCTCTAAATCCTTGGGACTTCTCAAAGGGGAGAAAATCATTCCCACAGATCCTCTTTGGGATTTCTTCCAGCTTAATAAGGCAGATGCCTCTGACCACAGATGAAAGTAGTTAAAACACTTTGACAAGACAATTTCCTCATGCTGAAAAGTTTCACTGGTAAACTATAATTGACTTAATTGTTTGTTTAATGTGCTTAAAGTAAGTCTGTATTTACATCCTAGACATTTATCATTTTTAAAGTGGTTTTGAGTGGCAATTAATATTTTTTTCTACACTAGAGCCGACCTCTGGTCATAAACTGAAATGTACCTTTCTATATTCTGGCCACTTTCCAATGCAATACGAATTAGAGTTGGTATTTACACTGACAAGTCTAATTTTCTACACAGAAAAGAATTACAAATCCTGCTGAGATCAGTCAGTCTCAGACAGTCTCACCCTCTCTTTTGCATTTGATCTAAACATTATGTGCCCTTCTGAGTAAATACATGCCCTCCAGGAAGATATAAAAGCTTAGCTCTACTCCTCCCTCTTGGGCAACTTTAGGCAAGTCTCCCAGACTTCCTAGGCCTCAGCTTTCCAGTTGGTAGTATTAAGGGTGGGGGAGGGTCCCTAAATAACATTAATAATCTCAACCATATAAACATTTGAAGACAAAGTCACATCAAAAGCAGCATCTTCTTGCATACAATTAAGTACCTGGCAAAGAAGATATAAACCTGTACCCATCACTCAATCATCTTAAACATTTACTCATAACCACAGGATTTCATTCAAACTGTAGAAAGACAATTAATCCTGTTCTTAATAGTTACATAGTCCTTTCTGAAAAGCTGGTCCTTTTTCTCTAAAGCTTTCTGTTTCCCTCTCAAAACATATTTTTCAAAGGGATGTTTCATTTGAGTTGAGGATATTATTATAGGAATAATAATTGTTACAATTTCTAAAGCTTAAAGAAGACTGCTACCATTGCCCAGAAGGTGGCACAGTGGATAAAGTGTTGGACTCTCAAGCATGAAGACCTGAGTTCGACCAGAGTACCAGAGTGATGTCTGATTCTGTCTGTCTCTGCCTGTCTGTCTCTATCTCCCTCTCTCTCCTCCTATCCCTCTCATTAGGAAGTAAAATAAAGGGGGCCGGGCTGTGGTGCATGGGGTTAAGCGCACATGGTGCGAAGAGTAAGGACAGGCTCAAGGATCCAGGTTTAAGCCCCCAGCTCTCCACCTTCATGGGGGTCACCCCACAAAAAGTGAAACAGGTCTGCAGGTATCTATCTTCCTCTCCCCCTCTAAATCTTACCCTCCCCCCTCAATTTCTTTCCGTCCTATCCAACAACAAGATAGGGAAAAAATGTCTACCAAGAGCTGGATTCATACTGCAACAATAACCCTGGAGGCAAAAAAAAAAAGAAGTAAATAAAATATTTTTTAAAAGACGACTGCTCTCACTTGCACTTCAGTACGTTTGTAGACATTATGATGAGCTGTTCTGCCCTCCCACATCTGTAGCTATTTATGTTTTAGCCAAACTATTAACCACCAATGTTGCCTTTAATAAAGGTTACACTCTAAGGTAAACTAGAAAATCAAAATTCATAGACTGGGTAAAACTTTCTGCTTGCAGACTGAGGGGAATAGCACAGTGGTTTACACAGCACACCATTATGCTTGTAGTTCTGTTAAGTCTCAAGTTCAATCCCCAGCACCACCAGAGCTGAGCAATGCTCCGTTAAAAGAAAATGACTTTTCTGGAAAGAATACCAGTGGCATATTTACTATTCAGGAACACTGGAAAAATAACTCTCTGAGGTCTCTTGTAAATAAGTACATCTTGATTGATCTACTGATGCCATTTGTCCCAGAAGAGTTTTTCAAGTATCTTTGTATGCCAGGCTAGCTTCACAGGCAGGAGACAGATGACAGACAGATGGGTAGCCAAGTTTACTTATCTGGGGGACGGACGGGTTAGGTCCCACGTCAGTGCTGGTCCCTGTTTGGGCGCCATTTGCCGGGCTAGCTTCAAGGGCGGGAGACAGATGACCAGATACTCATGGTTGAGCTGGGAACGCAGTTCAATCTTTATTGACAAGCGGGGATGCAGTTCAACAGTCTAATCTAATCTAATCTCTCTTCATTAGAAAGCCCTGTCTTTTATGTCTCCTGAGGCGGAAGTGTCAGAAGAGGAAGTACGTAGGATACGGGGGTGGGAGAAGGAAAATAGCATGTGAACCAGTGGGGATTAAACCAATGAAAACAATGATTATGTCAATAGACCACAGCCTCAAGCAATGCAACAGAAGGGGTCTTAGAAGCAGAATTTAGAAGTATGCCAACATTTGTAGAGAGAACAATATAGACAGATAGTGTTTTTACTGAGTGGTACATCTTTTGGGGGAAGAAATTTGGACAGTTTTGCTTTAAATCTATCATAAAGGATTCTGTATCATGTGTGGTACATAGGCTAGAGTCAGGCCCCAAGTACAGTGGGAGACACATTGGTGCTGTGGTGCCTTTCCCTCTATCCCTATCTCTGGTGTGCTCTGTCCATTTGAAAATGTCAGCCTGGAGCAATGAACTCCCAGTGACAACAACAAAAAGAAAATTTAGGGTTGAGAATTTGTATAAGTTAAGAACGTCTATAAATTTGTATAAATGCAACATCTTTAGTAAAAAACCGTTTCTCTCTAGAGTAACCATGGGAACAAAGCTAAACATTTTTTATTATTGATTTTCCCTTCTGTTTCCCTTGTTGTTTTATTGTTGTAGTTATTATTGTTGTTGTTGATGATTTCATCATTGGACAGAGAGAAATGGAGAGAGGAGGGGAAGACAGGGGGAGAGAAAGACAGAAACCTGCAGACTTGCTTCACCCACCGCTTGTGAAGTGACTCCCCTGTAGGTGGGGAGCCAGAGTCTTGAATCTGAATCCTCAGGCTGGTCCTTGAGCTTTGCACCATGTGTGCTTAACCACTGCTCAATCTCCCGACCCTCAAAACTAAACATTGTGTATACTGTAACAGATGAAAGTTTAACAGAAAATGCTATCTACTGACAGTAACGAATATAAACAGCACACTTTCCTGAAAAGAGTTTAAACATCATTTCTTGGTGCTGTAAGCAGCTAAAGAAGGTGAGGAATGAGAGGATTATGCAGATTTACTGCACTGACTTTTTATAGTTTTGGAACTTCCCCAGTGTATGCCGCAAATAACTATAAACTAAAATATAAGTGTTTCACATAATACCTCAGTTTAAATGACTACAAAGTGACAGCTGTTCTTTTACACAACTATAAATTAAAGGCAAGATGGGGGGGTCAATAATGTAAATTGTGCTTTGAAACAGAGTATTAACATTTTCAACTAACCATTCATACCTAAGCAGGCTTGGCTTTGCCCTGAATTTTAGATGAGTAAATTATATACCATTTTATTTTCTTTGAGCAGTTCTGTGTAATTAAACACTAGTTTAAAAGTAATCTGCATATACTGCCTCAATGACATAAAAAATGAAGAGCCAAACAAAAACACGTGACTCTGTAAGCTCTTTTTCACACAATGGAAACAGATAATAAGCAGCAACACACAAACATAAACTACGCTTTTCTCTAGTACCTAATAAGATTCTCAGCGTTCAGGAGGTATTTATTAAGTGGCCACTAAGTAAATTAAGATAATTTAGTTTATTTTTGCTGAATATTTTAATCACAGCTAACTCATCATTTGTCAAAAGCAAATAAAGAAGAATCAGTTATGATTCTTGACTTGTTATGCAAGTAGGAAACATATCCACTGGGAGGAGATGGGGTGGTGATTCTCCTGGTAGAGCACCTGCAATAGAAACTGGGTTCAAGCCCCCAGTCCCCAACTGCATAGGGGAAGCCCTAGGAATGGTGGAGCAATGCTGTAATTGTCTCTTTTTCTCTGTCTCTCCCTCTGTCAAAAGATACCTGGAACCATGGATTCCTCTTATGGGTACTGAGTCTCAGTGGCAATCCTGGGAAGGAAGGAAAGAAAGGAGGAAGGAAGGAAGGAAGGAAGGAAGGAAGGAAGGAAGGAATGAAAAAGAAAAAGGAAAAGAAAGTATAGAAATGTATCCATTGGGAAATTGACTGAAATCTCTTACTGTTTTGAAAACTGGAATAAATGTAATTATTTTTTCCAGTTGAGTAGTTTGATTGCGATTTTATAAAATATCCACTGCCAAATTCCACCATACAAAGATATTTACATATGTATTAAAGATGGTAAAAGAGAAAGAAGAAATCAATTCAAACGGTTTTAGATGTTATATAGCAAAATAAGTATCTCTATGGGGAATTTAATTCTAAATTTAATTTACTATTATGGATTTACACAACAAGAAGTATAAACACAAACATTTTTCTCAAGTTTAAACTGCATTCTTGTTATAACTCTGGTAAATTTAATCCAAGTGCTAATCAAAATGCTGCTAGAATGATACCTAAATCCTTACTTCCCACAGTTGGTGAAGAAGCCAGACCACTGAACCAAGACAAAATAGGCAAGGGCACCTGCTTCAAGTAAAGATAATGTATGGGGCAGAAAGCCCCAGTCTACTATGAATGAAAATACTCTTTCCAATATAGATTTGTAGGTCCTAATTCAAGCATCAGATTTTGCAGTCCTGGCTTATACATGAGAATCTAATTTTTAAAATTCTCCAGAGTATTCTGATACTCTGGTAGGTTTGAAAGTTGCTCACATTGGTCACAGAAACTGAGCAGGAAACCAGAACAGTAGGCCAATCCAAAGTGAATCAAGTTTTAGAGTGAGAATTTGAAGGCAGCAAAGGAGTGGATCAGACCCAGAAGGTCGACACATGTGACAATTAGGAGAGAAACTGAAGTCAGAGTCTTAAGCCAGAAATGTCAGAGAGAAAGTTAGGACCAGGAGAACATCAGCAAAAGATGGCTGGGCCAACTGACTGTGAAACAAGGTCATAATGCTCACAACAGATATTTTTTATTCTTTTGTTTTCTAGATTCAGAAACAATATAATTTTTAAGAACAAATTAGACTTAACTTCCCTTCTAACAATATGATTTTTTAAAAGATGACAGCAATGTATTTGTAGACAGTCTTTGACATTATTACTTTCACCCACTCATTTTAGATTAAGGAGAAAAAAACCTGTTATTTCAATGTGTCTTCATTAAAAAAGAAAAAAAATACCTCTCCTTCATTCAACAAGCAATAATAAATTCTGCATTATTATCAGAAGGCTTCTAACAATTAGACAAGCCAGTTTTATAGGAATATAGGCAATGTATGCTAAGGGGAAATCCATCTATCACACCAGAATGCTACTCTAAATCTTAATATTAGTCACAAAATATCCTTCAAAAATTCCAGTGGACTTCCTTCATATAATGTCATCAAGACAAAGTTTGGGAGCACATTTAACAGAGACTTCCCTGACTACAGTGGATTAACAAAACATATTTTAGTTTTCAAATGTACCATAAAACCAAAGAATTGAAGAGATGATAGAATCACTCTAATAGGCAAAAATAGATCATTGGTTCTTTTGACTTGCTTATATGAAGCTTTTTAACAACATAATTTTCAAGAACATATTTTAACATTTTCTCTAACAAGAAGGAATAGTATTATGTTAAACAGACCCATAGCAGCATGGGTAGTGACTCAGTAGTAGAGTGCCAAACTTGCCTTTGTAAAGTCACAGATTAAATCCCTACAAGTGACAGACTAAAGTGGTAATCCAGATATTTTTCATAAAATAAATGTGAAAATTAGACCTTTAAGTTTTAAGATTTTTTTGGAAACATTAAAATGGGAACAACATGTTTTATTATTGTAGAACATGAATAGAAAATCTTGTCATACTCAGTAACAATAAGCAGAAAAAAGGATTTTAACATGTTTAAAAAGAATAAATAAGAATTCAGAAATAAGGTAGCTGACAATAATATATTGCTTTCCACTTTGTAAACTATTTGATGCCAAAGTGTATGATATTTTATACAAGCTTATAATGTCCTGAAGTGGTATTTCTTTCTTTATTTTTTAAGTTAAATCTTTCTTTTATTATTGGATAGAAACAGACAGAATTTGAGAGGGGAAGGAGAGAGAGAGGGAGACAGAGACACTTTCAGCCCTGCAGGTGGGGACTAGGGGCTTGAACCTGGGTCCTTGTGCACTGCAACGTGTGCATTTAACCAGGTGCACCACCTCCTGGCCAACCTGAACTGTTATTTCAATAATATAAGTAAACACATAAGAATGCTTAATGTTTCATAAAGTTTATAAATTTATAAAACACCCTGCATTTTTATTAAAATTGTCTGTGCAGTTACTCTATTGCTCCTGATCAGCTATAATCTCTTATTTGGACAAAGAATTCTACAAAATGCTTTAATTCCTCTCATATTCCACAGGTGCCTCGTAAAAGAACACACACACATTTTTATAGTTTATGTAGCTATTTGACAGAAATGAAGAGATTGCTTTAACATGTCATCATGAACAAAATATGCTTTTCACATCAAATGAAATTTCTTTCTCTTAAAGAGAAAGGATAAAGTTGAATCATGATGGCCTTTTAATAAAAGCATAAATGTGTCATATTAACATATTTCTCCATGCCAAACTCTGATCATAAGGGTAACCTTTATATGGAGAAAATAAATAAATTGGATGTACATGATTTAATTTTTTATTACCACTGTCAAAAATCCAGCTACTTTCAAGAAAAATAAGCAAACTGTCAGCATTTCTTGAGTCTGTTTTAGTTCACATCTTTTAGTTGCAAACAATTACTGAGATAAATATTTACTGATTTCTCTACTACAGTGATGCAGAAAATATAAAACAGGTTTACAAGAAACTCAATGCTATGAAACTGAAATCTTGGACATAACTTTGATTCCTCCATGAAACTGTTCCATAGACTTGACACTGAGCAACAATAACAACAACAAAAGACAAACTAGAGAAATGGAGAAGCTGTCCAGAGGTACCCAAAGCTACTACCCTATAAAACTATTATTGTGTGTTATAGTTCTAAGTCAATGAGGTAGTTTAGTAATGATGAGCCAAAATTAATTTAAAAATTGACTAGTCTCCCAAGTACTCTTCCGTGAATTAGCCTCAAGAAACTGCAATAATTAATCTAAAAGTAACTAAATATATCCTGTCTTCTTCCTTATAATTTAAAAGATTCCCTACTTTCGGACTAAATTGGTTGATTGTCCACAATAAATTAAGCATGGGGAGTCGGGCTGTAGCGCAGCGGGTTAAGCGCAGGTGGCGCAAAGCACAAGGACCGGCATAAGGATCCCAGTTCGAACCCCGGCTCCCCACCTGCAGGGGAGTCGCTTCACAGGCGGTGAAGCAGGTCTGCAGGTGTCTATCTTTCTCTCCTCCTCTCTGTCTTCCCCTCCTCTCTCCATTTCTCTCTGTCCTATCCAACAACAACAACAATAATAACTACAACAATAAAACAACAAGGGCAACAAAAGGGAATAAATAAATATTAAAAAATTAAAATAAAAGATAAAAATAAAATAGAATATCTTAAAAATAAATAAATAAAAAATAAATAAAATTTAAAAAATAAATTAAGCATGTATTCTTAAGTGCTAGAGGGGTTTCTGTTGTTGTTGTCATTTTTTTTGTTTGTTTGTTTCTGGAGCCCAGCCTCCTCAGAGCCCTGCCTTACTAGAGAAAGAGAGAGGCAGGCTAGGAGTACGGATCGACCTGTCAATGCCCATGTTCAGCGGGGAAGCAATTACAGAAGCCAGGCCTTCCACCTTCTGCATCCCACAGTGACCCTGGTTCCATATTCCCAGAGGGATAGAGAATAGAAAAGCTATCAGGGGAGGGGATGGGATACGGAGTTCTGGGGGTGGTAACTGTGTGGAATTGTACCCCTCTATGGTCTTGTCAATATTACCATTTTATAAATAAATTAAAAAATTGTTTAAAAAAATCAGACTTCAGAGTCTAATCACCTTTGTTAGAATTCTGGCCCTACCACTGACTAGCTTTGTGACTTAGGTAAAATTCCTTACCTTTTCTACTTGGGTTCCTTTAATAAATACATACTATAGCACTATATATTTGTTGGGAATATGTAATTCATTATGCTCATTAATTGTCAGAGTTTGTCTATAAACAAAGAGGAAGGCAAGGCCATGTGGGCATAAGTAGCAGACGTCATTTTAGCATTAGCATACAACACATTAAAAGACTAATGTGAGATTAGAAAGCTATTCAAGAGGCAAGCTGAGGAAGCAGAGGTCTCTGAGGAATCTGCTGTCCTGGGAATACTATTCCTTGGAAGGCTTGTGCTTGGGAAACTGATTGCTGAAGAAAGAAATATTAAAGGCTTGTAACAGAAGCTGAATGAGGCCAAGTGGCTGCTGTTAGGCCTTTTTCTTTTTCACTTATTCTCAGTGTAACATAATTTTATTTATCAAACCTTAACATTATGCACTACTGTAGCTTCCAGGAGCTGTACAAAGCCAGTTTTGACTGTATCCAAAAAGTTGTGATTTTTTGTATGCATTTCACGTTTTTACGACTGTGAGAATTAATTATTTCATTGTGTTAACAAGAACCTGTCAGGCTAGTGAAATAGCTCACTTGGATAGTTCACTCCTTGCCATGTGAATAGCCCATGTTTGAGCCCAGCCCCCAGTGCATTAAAGGAAGCTTTGGTGTTATAGTTTCATTTATTCTGCCTCTCTGCCTTTGTCTCTATTAAAAAAAAAATCTGTCACACAGCACTGGCTAAGTTTTCTATTGTTAATTTTAATTAACCAGGGGGGTTAACAAACATTTTCTTTTCTTTTTTAACAAACATTTTCATAAAGGGCCAGAGAATAAATACTTGAGGTTTGCAGGAGGCTCATACTAACATGACTGGTTCCAACTATTCAGATCTGTTATTCAAGCATGAAAACAGTCAGAAAAATAATAATAAAACAATGGATATGGTTAGGTTTCAATAAAACTTGTAGTTAAAAATAAAAATCATCCCAGTTTGCCAGAGGTAAGATTCACTGCATGGTCAGTACTGCAGGTACCTTCTTTCTCTCAACTCTCTCTCCTCCTGTTTATATCTCTTTGTGTCTCAATGTGTATCAGAAATAAAGGGAAGGCTGCAAAGAATGGTGACATTATGCAGTTATTATCCCCAGAAATAACCCTGGTAGCAAAATAAATAAATGATAAAATTAAAAAAATAAGTTTGCTAATTCCAAAATGTGAGTGTTTAGAAACTTGTGAATATCCTAGAAATGAATTGTGCATGGTTACTCTAGAAGGAGTAATACTCAGAGAATAAAGGTATTCAGAGAACATAATGAGGCTGTCTCCCTAGATATTTTCGGAGTCTCTCATTGGTGAATTACTGAACTATTACTCAGAAAAGTAATTGATGATGGTTTTAGAAAACAGATTAAAAGTCATAGCAGTGGTTTTACTGTAGTCAAATACCCAGTCCACTTCAGTTACAAACCTGAGCAATTTCCTTTAGTTATCATTCTAATTTTTCAGGAAGCCAGGCAGTAGTGCAGCAGGTTAAGTGCAGGTGGCGCAAAGTGCAAGGACAGGCCTAAGGGTCCATGTTTGAGCCCCCCAACTCCCCACCTGCAGGGGAGTCACTTCACAGGCAGTGAAGCAGGTCTGTGTCTATCTTTCTCTTTTCCTCTGTCCTCCCCTCCTCTCCCCATTTCTTTCTGTCTTATCCAACAACAATGACATCAATAACAACAACAATAAAACAAGGGCAACAAAAAGGAATAAATTTAAAAAACATTAAAATTTCTATCAATTTTGTCTGAAAGGTCACAGTATCTTATTTTTTTATTGCAGTGTAATATTTCATACAGCATGTACACCATAACTTCTTCAGCCAGTCATCTGTCAGTGGGTATATAGGCTGTTTTAACTCTGGTTATGATGAATAATGCAACTATAAACATAAGGGTGCATATCTTCCTTCAAATTAGTGTTTGCATGTCCTTTGGATATACGCTTTAGAGTAGTATTTCTGGATCATAAGGTAATTTCGTTTTTATTGATTTAAAGACTCTCCATACAATCTTCCAAAGGGGCTGCACTAGTTTATATTCCTACTGGCAGTGTAGCAGAATCCCTTTTTTAGAGCAACTACACCAACACCTGTCATTTCCTGTTTCCCTGATGAAATCCATTCTCACATGTGTGAGGTGGAATTTCAGTGTGGTTTTAATTTGCATTTATCTAATTATAAGTGAAGTGAAGCATTTCTATGGGTCATGTCTATGGGTCATGTGCATCTCTTGTTTAGAAAACTGTCTAATTCTTTAGCTCACCTCCCATTTACTTTAACTCATTGCTAGATCACTTTATAATATCTATATAACTTAAATGTTCTGTGTTATATTGTACTGTTTAAAGCATAAGGGCAAGCCAGGCTCTGGGAAGAGACACAGAAGTTAAGCCAAAAATTCACAAATATGAACTTTTGAGTTTGATCAAGGCACCTCATATGCCGAAATTATGCTCTCGCTCTCACTCTCTCTCTCTTTCTCTCTCCTCTCTCTCTCTCTCTCTCTCTTTCTCTCTCTCAGTAACAATAATAAAGAAGTCTATGTAAATTCAGGACAGATACATCTATGGGTCTAACTATATAATGTGAAGTTTGTATCCATAATAGTTGAAACTTAACATGCAGAACCCATCAATACAGAAAAACTATACTCTCAGAAACCAAATTTCTTTGAATTTTAAAAGAAAACTCCTTTCAACTTAAGGAATAAATAACTTCAATCCTCAAGGAATCATTCTAGAATACTTATAGTGCTAATATAAACTTGAAATCAAATTTAAACCAAAATGTTAGACATTTCAGGCCAATTTAAGTAATAAATATAGAAATAAAAGTTCCTAACTAAATGTTAACAAACCAAATCTAAAGATGTAAAAAAGAATAGTAGATTATAATTAAATAGTCTATCCTTAGGAATATAAATGTGTTACTATTAGTAAATCAATTATTCTAATAAAATACATTAGAAGGTAAAGTAAGAACAATCACATCATCTCTGGCAAGCTTAAATTTCTTTATATGAGGTTTGCATTGTTTTAAAGACACCAAAGAACACAATAGGTAAGTAATTGAAAACATCTTCTTCGAAATCAGGAACAAAGTAAGCTAGTTTTCAGTTATCACCTCCTTACAACACTGGGAAACTATCAGTATACTTACATAAGAAAAATTAAACTAAAATAAAAGCATAGGGACTGTAAAGGAAGAATAAAACAGCATCTTTATTGCAGATATTACTGTTTATATGAAAGTACATGGGTACATCATTACAATTAATGTTAGATTGGTAATAAAGTTAGGTGAAAAGAAAGTACCAATATATCAAATATATTTATACAGCAAGAACAAATGGCTTTAAAGGGAAATTTTATAAAATGATGTATTTGCCTTATCAATTAAAGATCCAAATAGGGAGTTGGGTGGTAGCACTGCTGGTTAAGTGCTGATGGCATGGAGCAAAGCGCAAGGGCTAGCGTAAGGATCGAGGTTTGAACCGGAGCTCCCCACCTGCAAGGGAGTTGCTTCACAGGTGGTGAAGCAGGTCTGCATGTGTCTATTTTTCTCTCCTCCTCTCTGTTTTCCTCTCCTCTCTCCATTTCTCTCTGTCTTATCCAACAAGGGCAACATCAAATACAACAACAATAATAACTACCACAATTTAAAAAAATAAGGTCAACAAAAGGAAATAAATAAATAAATAGATGCAAATAAATATCTCAAACCATATAGAAAAAATTACAGATAAAAGCATGCTGGACAAAGAACGATATCATCAACAACAATAATAACCACAACAAGGCTACTACAACAAGGGCAACAATTGGGAAAAAAATGGCCTCCAGGAGCAGTGGATTCATGATGCAGGCACTGAGGCCCAGCAATAACCCTAGAGGCAAAAAAAAAAAAGATATTGGACAGAATAAAGAATGTCTAAGCAGGTGGAGACATATACCATGTTTATGGATTAGAATACACAAATGGAGAAAATAAAATCCTCTCTAAATTAACCTATAGATTCAATAATTCCAATCTAATCAGTAGGAAAAATTGATTTCAAACTAACATGGAATAAATAAATACAAATATGGTCAGTATCCTTCTGAAGAACAACATAGGAGAACCTAAGGTAATAAACAAGGACTATGTGCAACTAATAGAGCTCTCCAAAATAAACTAATTGGTTTGAAATAAGAGAAAGTAGTTCTGTTTCATCTGTATGACCACCTATCTAGTCACTAAGCATGAAGCTACAGAATAATCACCTAGGATATTCCTTGACTTTATTCTCTCAACCATCAGTCCTTAGTTATCAAATAGGACTGAAATCCAACCCCATGTAATTTTTTTTGTAACTTAATGCAATGCAAGCAATCATCAATGTTTACTTGTACTTCAAATTTTTTATCTTTTTAAATTTATTCATTGGCTAAAGACTGCCAGAAATTGAGAGTGAAGGAGGTGACAGGGAAGGGAGAGAGACAGAGAGGCACCTGCCACACTGCTTCACCACTTTCAAAGCTTTCTCCACACAGCTGGGGACCAGGGGCTTGAACTGGGGTCCTTGAGCATTGCAACATGTGCACCAACTAGGTGCACCACCACCTGGTCTCATTTACTCATACTCTTACTGTAGGTTTCTATGCTACAACTTGCTTTTATTTCTTTTACTATGTCAGAGAGTACTTTATATCCACATTTTCTTTAAAATATGATATGCAGTTTGATCATACACATTATAGTGTGCAAGGACTCAGATTTAGGCCCCTGCTTCCCACCTGAACTAGGGAAGCTTCACCAGGAAACAGTGCTGCAGGCTTCTCTCTCTGTCCCTCTTTATATACCCCTTATATACCCCTTCCTTTTCAATGTCTGTCTCAATATAAAATATATAAAACATTATATACACATACATATGCACCTATATATAAATACACACACACACACACACACACACACACACACATATATATATATATATATATATATATATATATATACATATATACGTGTATATATATTTTTCCCAGTAAGTTCCCTTCCCACTGACAGTGCAATAAGGTCATGTTGCTTATCTGGGTGTTAAAAGTCATTTGCATTGCATCTTACAGAATCATTTCTGACTCATATATTCTATGTATAAGTACAGGCTCTTTCATGTCCTCTGCTTTGCTCCCTTTCAACTATTTACTATACCTTATAATTTCACAGAACATAATATTCAGTTTTGTCTTGGCTCTTTGACTCTAAAGTTTTGCGCCACCATTCTAGAAGAAAAAGAAGAAGAAGAGAAGGAGGAGGAGGAGGAGGAAGAAAAGAAGGAGGAGGAGCAGGAGGAGGAGGAGGAGGAGAAGGAGAAGGAGAAGGAGAAGGAGAAGGAGAAGGAGAAGGAGAAGGAGAAGGAGAAGGAGAAGGAGAAGGAGAAGGAGAAGGAGAAGGAGAAGATCCAGCTTGAGAGTCACCTGTTTGACAAGCTTTGTCTCTCCGAAAGAATTAATTCACCCCTTTCTTAATTTCACCACTATTTTGTAATTGCACTTTCATATTGATCAGTGAAATATTTGTTGTGTTTTTTCTAGGAGATGTTGAAATACTTTCATAAAGGACTAGTGACAGATGAAGACTATCTGAAGGACCGATAATATTTAACCAATCTACTAAAATATATTTCTTTCTTTCATACTTTATACTTAAACACATTTAAATATACACATTGTTGAATCTTTCTTTGTTTCTAATCAGGAGAAGAAAAAAAAATGAACTAAATGGAATAAATACCTAGTATTTCTCTGCACTGTTTTTACATGGTTTTAAAAACTAAAATACAGATTTTGCTTTATTTAAATAATTATAAATAGAGAGATAAAGCACTGGGAAACAAACTATATTCATCAGCACAAAACACGAATTCCACTACTGGTGCTACCGTTATGTTTGTATGTAATCTTGAGGGCTATCCTTTGATGTCTTCAACCTCAGTCTCTAAGGCTTGGAAGTCTCTAAAACTATACAATCCTAAACCTTTCTTTATCATCATGTTTCTGAAACCAGAATGGGGAAAAAAACCTGCCCTGAGGTATTGCCTGGAAACTTCAGGGGAAATGCTGTATACAGTTTATAAGAAGTCAGAGAAGGTAGTCATCTCAATTGTGTGGTCTCTCTTATGAACGCCTTGGGTTTGTTGTGGCTCCAGTCAACATATGGGCAAACCAGGCTGCGGCTGCAGAAGGCTTGGTATTCCCTGATGACTCTTTAGTCACTGTCAGGCCATTCCACCAGCTGGGGCCCTAATCAGGGAGTCCTGAGATTCCCAAACAGACTTGATGGGCCTAGAACTCAAATAAACCCCTCTCTCCGTTTTTACTGGTCATTTCTATCAGGAACAAAAAAGTAGACCCCTTTGTGGGCCCCCTATAGGACTTTGACCTCAACTTGGATCAACAATGGTAGAGAATGGGAGGATGGACAACATACTCTATGCTACACCTGAGGAAGATGGGTCAATACTGGGGTAGCATGGAATGTTCCTACTCATGACCACAGAATGTGAGCTCAGATCTAGAGGGATGTAGAGGTCACACAGTCTCCTAGGCTAATTATGGGCCTCAGATCACATCAAATCGATGGGGTTTACAGTCAACAATATTTATACCCCTTTCCCATATTAGGCAGCTACTCTCTTCCCTGATCCAGCTTTATGGTCCTTTTCTCAGCCACCATGACATCATCTCCCCAGACAATAATTAGGATCCACCTGCATATCAGTTTTCAGGCTCAGGGAAAAAAAAAAAAAAACAAACACTAGTATACCCACAGGCCCTTTGAAATATAACTAACATCTGCCTACTAGTTGTCTACAAAATGGAGGAACACCCCCCCCCCCAACACTTCATCTCTCACTATTCCAGCCTTTAGGTCCATGATTGCTCAACAATTTCTTCGGCTTTGTATGTTAACTCTCTTCTCAGCCACCAGTTTCCAGATGCTAGCAGGATGTGATCAGACTTCCCTGGACAGACAACCCTACCAATGTGCATTGGAGCTCTGCTTCCCCAGAGCCATTCCCCACAGGGGAAAGAAGGAGACAGGCTGGGAGTATGAATTGACCTGTCAACGCCCATGTTCAGAAGGGAAGCAATTACAGAAGCCAGACCTTCAACCTTCTGCATCCCACAATGATCTTGTGTCCATACTCCCAGAGGGTTAAATAACAGGAAAGCTATCAGGGGAGGGGATGGGATTCAGAGGTCTAGTGGTGGGAACTGTGCCAAGTTCTACCCCTCTTATCCTATGGTTTTGTCAATGTTTCCTTTTTATAAATAAAAAATTAAAAAATAAAAACACCCAGGCTCCCCACCTTCAGCAGGGTCACTTCACAAATGGTGAAGCAGGTAGGTCTGCAAGTGTCTATATTTCTTTCTCCCTCTCTACCTCCCCCTCTTCTCCCAACTTCTCTCCACCTTATACATTTAAAAAAAAAAAAAAAAAAAAAGGCCACTAGGAGCAATGAATTTGTAGTGCAAGAACCAAGGCCCCACAATATCCCTGGAGGCAAAAAAAAAAAAAAAAAGGAAAATCTTATAAGAACATTTACTCCAACTTTTATAGTTTACTATAGTGCTTTTTAAAACCCTATATTGAAATAACATAATCCTATTTTTGTGAGATTAGAATATAAGCAACTGTTTATACATATTCTATCATCTACATGAAAACAGCAAAACTAAGACTACTCTAGCCCAGGCATGATATCATATTTCATGTTTCTGCATTCCTAAGCACAAATCCATGTTTCATTCACAGTAAGTGTTCTATAAAGATTTGATGAGTTTATGAATATTATTGTTTAGAGCCATGCACTTAAATTTAGTTCTGTATAAACATGATGGTGAGCATGTAAGCTTCAAGTTAATCCAGATGGCAAATAAAATCTGAACCAGAAATTACTGAAAGACTATATAGCCAATATTTTATTCACACATTAGTAAATGTGAATTGAAAATTGTCAGTACATTTTGAGTGCATTAAACATTTGAGCAAGTACTCAAGAGAAAATGTTTAATTTGTTACATTGTATTTTGGATCTCTACCCCTTCCTGTTCAAAATTTAGAGAACTTGAGATGTGAATGCATTTTTGTATATCGCATGAAAAATGACCTTTATGGAACTTTAAAAAAATAATAATAAGGACAGAAAGGGAAAACACAAAGTAAAGCTTGGCCTGAAGATGGTGTATTGCACCAAAGCAACGGGGAAAGAGGGAAAGATATACATTAGAGGAGCTCTGGAATCCTGGTATATAATGGTGGAAAAGGACCTAGTGGGCTGGGTTTTCTGTGGACACCTATCATGGAGAGACAACAAATCGTCCTTGTGTCAATAACTGTACTGTAAACCATTAGCCCCCAAATAAGATGGTAAATAAAAAAAGACATTTACCCCACAACAATTTTTATAAACAGCATAATTTCACAAATATATAACAGAAATTTTTTTAAAAAAACTTCTAATTTTCATATTTTATGCTATAACTAAGAATTATAAATTATAAAATAATTTCCATTTATAGTCATTTAATTGTAATAAAATTATGGGAGTCATAAGATCATTTCCATTCTATAGTTCAGAAATATGAAGGATGAGAGGGTTAAATAACTTGCCAAAATTTGCAGTTATTCTATGATAGATGCAACATTAAAACTCATGTCCATTTCATTTATGTCTATAATTTTAATATTTCCTCCTTGATATGTCAAAAGATGAATTGTGAAGGGCAGCCCTGACTTTAAAAACATGTACTCAGTAAGAAAAAGGAGGAGGAGAAGAAAGAGAAATGATTATGGCAGTACATGGATTCCAAGATCTGGATTAAAATTCTGATTCTAGCATTCAATGGCAGGCAAGTTATCTTAAGACCCTAAGATATAGGTGGTGCCCAGAATCTAAATAAAATGTAATTTAAAATGTGGTATAGCATACCTGTTTATGAAGCAGGCTACTTTCTGTATGAAGTCTTATTGTACTCTAAGGACCATTTCATAATTTAGAGCTCTGATGTTATTGAAAACATTTTCTATTTTCATCTTGGGATAGACTACTGGTCTATTGGTGTCTCCTTTCTATAGTAGTTTAATGCTTATTCATTTAGATATTCCAGAAATCTGCTCACAAATATGTTTTTCTGCCAACATCTCCTATGGCATATTGCCTGCATGATTTCATCACCACTAATCTTAATCTTAACCAGATTTAAAAGAAAGAGAAAGAGGAGAGATACCAGAGCACTACCCCTACCACTTGTGACGCTTCCCCTTTTATATAGTGCTCACATGCGGAGGCCAGGAGCTTGAACTGGGGTCCTCACATGGTCAAAGATGTGATCTGTTAGATGCCAGCCCCACAGTCTCTTTTCTTCTACAAACATAAGGCATAAGTATCTACGATTTAGGTAATTACATCTATTTCCCACCTCCGTTGTCACATCCCAATTATGTTCTCTTAGTGGCTGCTTGTGGGCCAAACTCCAAATGCATGCTACTTCACTACTTCTCCTGAGAATAATACCCATAACAGAAATATTTGCCCTTGACTCAAATTCAGAAAAATATTTACTACTAAGCAAGTACGAGCAGGAATGCTTCCTCATAGAAAACATGGTAATTTGCTAACATAAATTCTTCCTGCAAAAATTGCAATATAATAAATAATATATACAGTATATATTTCAAATGTGCCAAACTTCCTACTTTGGAAATTAGACTGTAACTCAAGAACTTTGGTTAACCCATGATCCTTAAAAGCTTTCATGCATTTGACTTGCTCAGGCTTTCAGACAAGTCATGATTAGAAAAGGTATTTTAGTACCTTCTCATAGTATATTTGTTTTCTCAAAGACATTCACACATCATTTACATGCATAATACACAGTGTAAACCATTTTCCTCAGTTGCCTGCTTTTGAAAAGATGTTCTTCACACTCTCCATGGTCTCTTAATCATGAATTCAAAGACTTACTCAAACAGCAAATCTGAAGTGTGAAAGAGTTCATCACTTACCCTTTGTCTGTGCCAAGAATGGGGACTAATGAAGTCTACTTAAATCAGATTCAACCCTTGACTCAACAGATATGGAAAGCCTGCTGTCACAATTTATAAACTTGGAGCAACAAGCACTTGTGTCTCTGTCTACTATACATAGTATACACAATCTCCCTAGCTCTACTAAAGTCATTCATGGGCATTTTTCATTTGTTTTATACATACATGGGGTATTTCATTTGTAACTTCATACTCTGGAAACACTCTCTTGAAGTAGGGTGTATTCTATACAGTTGAAGGTACTGGTCTTAGTCCAGTAATACAGCATTGGCTTAGACAAAAGCAAGAATGGTGAAGGCAGGGGGCAAACACACAGCAAAGACATCATCATTTCAATTGCCAGTCAATGCATTCATACTGGCAGGAGAACAAGCATTGGGGATCTGAGAGGAGAAAAGGCAACTGGAACACAAAATTCAGCTTCTAGTTCTCACCTCTTACTTACCTGTGATGACACCTTAGTCATGGAATCTTTCTGAAATCTTGTTTCTTCACTCATCCAGAAGGGGTAAATTAATGTTAATTGACAGGGTTATTGTGAAGACTGGAAGCCATTTAAAATTCTAATGTAAAAATCTGAACTGTTATTTAAAAAAAAATATCATCTTTATTTACTTAATGGATAGAGACAAAACAGAAATCAAGAGGGAAGAGAGTGATAGAGAGGGAGAGAGACAGAGAGACCTGCAGCACTGCTTCACCACTTGCAAAACTTTCCCCCTACAGGTGGGGACCAAGGGCTCACAGCTGGGTCCTTATGAGTTGTAATGTGTGCTCAACCAGGTGTACCACCACCCAGCCCCTGAACTATTATTTTGACAATAATTATAAAGGCAATTCCTCAAAAAGTGGGGCCCAACATTTCATTCTCTTTAAAGTTCCCCATCTGGCTATTTTTTTCAATATACCTAATGTTCTTCTCTGGATTATTTTAAAGGTTTTAACTTCTATGAATTGAGGTATGCAGCACACTTAGTACAAAACATTAAATAAATTACAATAAATTACAAAACATTAAATAAATAACATAAGTTCTTAATTACTAGGCATATAAGGGCAGAAAGATTAGAAATGAAGAATGAGGGTATATCCAGACCATGGGTCATTCCAGGTGTTCTGTGACACAATATCCACATAAACTGAAAGTTTACCGTAGATGAAAAATGTAAGAAGTGAAAATATGTTTAAAGCCTTTTATGTCGTTACCTTTCTCTTCCATTTTACAAGTTAAATGTCATCAACAAGAAGTTCAACAACAGAGAAGATATTAAATTCCTGTAGTAAATAAATAGTTTCTGCTTCTATCTCAACATGGTTCCCCTGCTTTATAAAGTGCAGTCTAGGGAGTCCGGCGATAGCGCAGCGCGTTAAATGCACATGGTGTGAAGCCCAAGGACCAGAGTAGGGACCCCAGTTCGAGCCCCTGGCTCCCTACCTGCAGGGGAGTCACTTCACAGGTGGTGAAGCAGGTCTACAGGTGTCTATCTTTCTTGCTCCCTCTCTGTTTCCCTTCCTCTCTCGATTTCTGTCTGTCCTATCCAATGACAACAACAACAACAATAACAATAATAATAACCACAACAATGATAAAAAAATAGGGCAACAAAAGGGGAAAAAATGGTCTCCAGGAACAGTGGATTCATGGTGCAGGCACTGAGCCCTGGCAATAACCCTGAAAGCAAAAAAAAAAAAAAAAAGGTGGTACACTTTGTTAAACTGCTGATTTTTTTAACATTAGAGAAATGCTTTGAATAATAAAATAGTATAAAAAAACAGTGTTTGTAAAAAAATAAAACATAAGTAAGTACTTCCGACCAATGTAATGTATGATTTAAACTTTTTTTAGAGTTTTTATCATTCAAGAAAGTTTTTCTAAATATTTATTTATTTGCCACCAATGTTGTTGCTGGTATTCACTTGCCTACACTAAGAATCTACCACTTCCAGCATCAATTTTTCCTTTTTTAAAAAAATTTTTCCCTTCAGTGTTTTTATTAGATATAACAGAGAACATTTAGGAGAAGAATGAAAGATAAAGAGGAAGAAAGAAAGAGACAGCAGCAAATGTGCTCCACTGCTCTTGAAGCTCCCCACCTGCCAGTGAACAGCTGGATCTTGAACCTGTGTTTTTGCACAAGATAACGTGCACTCAATCTGGTGTGCCACCATCTACCCTGAAAGTTGTTATTTTGATATTTATTTATATTTATTTGTTATTATGATAGCTTAAACTCTAAATGTATATTTTAGTGAGTTGTGGAGCAAGACAAACATTATCTCAGTTCACTTTCTTTCTGGGTTTCAAGCTACACATAATTTACAGTACTTCTAAAAACAAATGTACAGTTGTGCTCTAGAAAAAAGCTTGAGAGGATTAGCACACATTTTATAAGGATAAGACAAAACAAGCATTCTATTAGCTAGCCCACAATGCCTCAAAATCTAATAGTCAGTATCTCATTTTCTGGGCTGACAATGGATGAACTACATAAGTAATCAAGGGATTCCCTCCTCCAGCTTTCTGTGATTGTATTCTATGTAATTCATCTCATAGCTCTGAGACTATTAATTTTTTCTAAATGTTCCTCCCCAAGCATTATTATTCATTAGATAACTGAATGAAATAAACCATGAAAGCTATACTGCTAAATCATTCTACTGTACCAAGAGTTGGGAGGAGGACTCTCAACTCCTTAATATAGGAAGAATAAATCCACAAGATTAATTCCAGATCTTGGAATATGAAAGTACTTTAAGTGGTCTCAAAATTCCCCTAATAGAGGAAATCCTACATCCTCAGGAAGCTCCCCCAGGCACCTGAGCCCTGGCCTAACTGTGGGCTCAAAAAGTTGTAGAGGGCTTCTTAATGGGTCCCCCTCCCCCATCCATATCCCCAGACACCAGATGGTCCTAGAAGGATGTGCAAGACCTCATTGAAAATAGATTATTGTCCCTATCTTTTCTAAGCATTCTTAGAAAAAGCTTAGGAAGGGCCCCTGCTTTAAATATTTTAAGCAGACTGTTAGAGGATCTAAGGTGTTAGTAGAAACCATAGAGGCTTCTGAACAGAAAAAAAAAAAAAATCAATGGCATTAAATTGTCAGCATTTGATATTACCTATCTAGCTTATGAAAAAAAATGGAAATTAAAAATCAATGATTAAAAGGCCAAAGGGGCTATTAATACAATTAATATTTATTTTATCTATTAAAGAGAATCATGCATTGCTCAATGATCATATTGCTATTTTGAGGAGGACTGAACCTATGACCTATGGAGGCTCAGGCATGAAAATCTGGTGCACTATCTCTGTGCTATAAATGGCCCTATTCATGTGATTAATATTCTTAATGTTTAAAAACTGTGGTGTTAACTCCATGCAAGTCTAAATTTTAAATCAGAGTAAATTTCTCAAAGGTATAAAAATAGGGTCCATAAATAGACAACGGGGAGAGAAAATATGATTCATATACAAGAAACTATGTATGGCATATATTAGATGCCCAGAAAAATAAGCCAGCATAATAGCAAGAGGAAAAATGTGAAATTACATATTAATTTTCTCAAAAAAGCCTTGACTCATAGACACTCAGCTATTTCACAGTGGGCACAGAGAAAGTGGAGCTAAATGGAAACCATAAGGACCCCATAAATTACTACACAAATTCCATTAGAGAAAGGATTCCAGGAATATTGTGAATCCACAAGTGACAGTACCTTCTTCGAAGACAAAAAGAATTATAGGAGATCGTAAATAAAGGGGAAATCTATTGATCTGAGGAAATATATTTACTAAAAATTGTATATCTCATTCATGTCTAATAACCAACTGTTATTTGTAGGTTAAAAATATTCATTTTTGACCTACAAAGGTGGGTGAGGGGGTGGGGGTGACCCACATGTTTGAGTGCACACTTTACCAAGTACAAGAATTCAAGTTCAAACCCTCTAATACCACCTGCTGAGAGCAAGCTTCAAAAGCAGTATAGCAGAGCTGCAGGTGTCTCATTTTTTCCCATTTCCAGTCCTCCCCCTCACACCTCTATCTCATTTTTAATCTGTCCTATTAAAATAAAAGAATAGTAAAAAAAAAAAAAAAGGAGAAGAAGGAGGAGGAGGAGGAAGAGGAGAAGGGGGGATCCATCAGGGCACAAGTTAAAATATTTGACTAGTGAATAACAGAATTCAAGCATAAAGAATATAATGTCTTCTCCCTTCCCCTTGTAAAAGCTGTGTTTTGCCTATAGCTGAATTGACACTAGTGGCAAAAGAAGAAAAGATCATGATCTGACAAATGAAAATAAAACCATGAAAGACTGGGTAAAGAGAAACGAGTCTATGAAATGCATTTTTATGGTGTGAAAGGCCTTTATTGGTTGCAAGGAAAATGTAAAAGAGGAGAAGGGACAGGCAGGTCCTGGCATGGGGGGTGACCCTAAAGACCCTATAAAGTTCTATGAAATGTATTTTAACATAAAGTTTAGCAATCCAGAGAGATGCTGACCAAGAAGCATATGTCTGTATATTTACTATTATGATGAAATAAAGAGGGCAGACAGAGGTTGAGCATCAAGTTCTAAAATGTCAACTTTATGAAAACCACTCCCAAAATTAGTATACTAGAAAATGTATTCTAAAGAGAAGCAGAAAGATGATTCCCTTGAAATGTTAAAAGTGTGTTTCTTTGTAAGCAAGCATACATCTGCTACTCTAAAGCAAAATTAACCTTGCAAGTCACTGACCTTTAATCAGGCCTGGAGTTTTTCCAAGAGAAGGAGTCATTTACTTAGAAGTTTCAAGATTAACACTTGCCTAATAGGTGAAAGTACTCCCCAGACAATCATTTAGCTTTACCAGACCTCTTGGTTTCTAGCCATCATTCAAGATACACATTTCTTCCATTCTCCTTACTATATAGTGTATTTTTAATCACCTGAAATTTTTTTGATATCTCATTAAGAACAAAAAAGAAGGGGCAGGAAAAGAAGAGGAGGTAGAACTGTAGGAAGGGTGGCGGGGAAGAGGTAGAAGAGATGAAGATAAGTTTGATGAATACAGAGCTGATTTTTCAGGTTTCTGCTTCCCCAGGTAATTGCTAGACAAATCTGAGAGATCAAGTTGCACAGTGAATTTGCTCAGGCCCTTCACAGATATTAATACTCAGATTAACACCTATTGGTATAGTACAACAATGAAACGGGACACCTCAGTGCCTGCTCTGGAATGACTTGCTGCAGGATCAGCTCCCCAAAGTCCCTGAGGACCCTTGACAACTAGAGAGTAAGAGAAATCTGATTATAAATTCAGATGACCACATAATGTGCTAAAAATAGTCAGACATCCTTTCAATTCTCTGCATCTTTCTATTTATATGGATTAATTACCTTCATTCTGTCTTAATGGAGCTGGCTAGATGAATACAACTTAAACTGCACTCCACTAATCTATCCACTATCACTCGCATCAAAATTATCTTTTTAAATCAAGGTTTGATTTCAGTTCAGATAAGGTTTGTTTTTTTGTACTATATTCTCATAAGCCTTAAATCAGAATTCTGACAGGCATGGAAATTATATTCTGCTCTACAAACATATTAAGTATGACACAATTTTTATGAAGTTGTAGTTCAGAAAATGTCTCAACTAATGTCATTTGATATTTGTTAGACACCTGTAGATGTGGGATAAATTTTTTTTTTCTTTTTTGTTTTGCCACCAGGGTTATCACTGGGGTTTAGTATCTGCACAGCTCCACCACTGCTAGGGACCTTGTACATTTTTCTATCTTCTTTCTCTCTGATAAAGGGTAAAAGATTGAGCAGTGGTATGATGTGGGATGGGTAGGGTGGGTGGCTGCAGCACAGATCCACTGCTCATGAAAGAGGCTTAAGCCCAAGTCCTCAAAAATGGCAACATGTATACTCTACTGGATGTGCCACCACCCATGCCCAAAGAGCAATGGCAATAATCTACAGATATTATTAGAAGGTACTGAAAACATTCCGGATATCTAATAAGGGTAATCTATGCCTGTGCTAAACACTGAAAATTAGTTATGACCTCTGTCCTCAAGAACTTTGTATTCCAGTTGGATTTGAAAAAGGCTAACTGTGTTCTAAAGTAATTTCATGCAAAAAAATTACTGTGTTTTGATTAGTGTAAACTCCAAGTCAACCTAAATGAATCTCTATTATTTGCATTCCCAAAAGGTCAGCTGAGAAGGCAACATAAATTTAAAACAGATTTTTGCCACCTGGAGACTTGGGAAACTAGTTATAAGTAATCTTAAAAATTCACTTAACATCAGCAAACATCTGTTTTTCTAACTGTATAATGGGAATAAAATTCCACCACACTGGGTTATTATGATGAACTGAAGTAATGGATTTGAAAGTACACTGAAATAATAAAACCACATTAGTTATTATGACATGAACACTGTGTAGTTTGAGGAACACTAAAAATTACCAGTGGGGAAGGTCAGAAAGGGCACTTTGCTTTGCAGGCCAGTCCTTGGTACCCAGTATCTGCACAGCATTATTTCTCCCTTTTGTAGGATTATCTTTCTATCATATCTCAACCACTCATCTTTCTTATTTTAGTAACCTTTTTGAGTCTTGTTTGGGATGACAACGAGCTATTTATTTTCCCTATTATTATAGATTTTATTTGTAGAAGACATAAAAATGTGAAAGGGGAGGGCTAAGGCTTTCTTATCTTTAGTTAAGATGGTAAAGTAAAGCCTTTCATGAGTCACAGATGTAGCTCTCGTGAGTTGGGCACACTGAGCACTGGCACTACATGGGAAGGAAGTACTGTGACACTAGAAGAAACATTAGAGGTGCCTTTCCCTATCTCTTCCTCTCTCCCCACCCTCTCCTCTATCTGGACAAAAATATCAGCAGGAAGTGGTGAAGTTGTGCATTTGTTGGGTCCAGGTGGTGGCACACCTGACTGAGTGCAGATGTTACAGTGCGCAAGGACCCAGGTTTGAGCCCCAGCCCCCACCTGCAGGGGGAAAGCTTCACAAGTGGTGAAGCAGTGTTGCAGGTGTCTCTCTCTCTCCCTCTCTATATCCCCCTACCATCTCGGTTTCCGGCTGTCTCTATCCAATAAATAAATAAAGTTAATTTAAAAAGAAAGATGTTTTATTCTTGCCTCAAATGATCTTTGCTGAGGAAAACAAACACTGATGGCTTGAAACCTGTTTGAATACACAGGTTGCAGCTACCTAAATTATAATATTGAAAGTATTCTTTAAAAATAGTAAAGATGTTATCTACTAATTACGGAAAGAGAGAGAGAGAGAGAGCAAAGAGAATCTGAGTATCACTCTAGTATATGCTATGCCAGGGATCAAGCTCATGACCTCTGGCTTATAAATCCAATACTCTAGCCACTGCACCACCTTCCAGATCACTGAAAGCATTCTTCAATAGAAAATAAAAATAGCTGTGCTCCTAAAACCTTCAGTTCTCAACACTTCCTAATAACAGATAAGCCTAAATTAATGTAGCTTCTGAAAATCTGATTGACTGTTTATCTTGACTAAATAAATATACTTACATTTCAAGTTAACACATTTTTAAAGGCAGAAATTTTAATTTATGTAGAAAGCTGTATTTTCCTGAAATTGGACCAATGTATATATAGACCTTAGTTTCCTCATCTTGATAGCTGGTTGAATTTTCCACACAATAGATCACTAGAGTATAGAACTTCCTAGACAAGCTTGAAATAACATACTTCATTTCTACTTTTCCTAAACAAGAAAGTGCACAATTTTCAACCAGATACAAACATTATTGAAGGGAGTCAGGCGGTGGTGCAGCAGGTGAAGCGCACATGGCACAAAGTTCAAGGACCAGAGGAAGGATCTAGGTTCAAGGGTCCCACTCCCCGCCTGCAGGGGAGTTGCTTCACAGGTGGTGAAGCAGGTCTGCAGGTGTCTATCTTTCTCTCCCCTTCTCTGTCTTCCCCTCCTCTCTCCACCTCTCTCTGTCCTATCCAACAATAAGGACATCAATAACCACAACAATGATAAACAACAAGAGCAACAAAAGGGAAAGTAAATAAATATTAAAAAACATTATTCAAAATCAATTTTTCCATAGAAATTATGTTTAGGGAGTTGCATAGTACTGAATTCTGGTTGTTTACCCACTACAGCAGCAATGAGTTGTGTCTTCCAAACTATAGGGGATGGCCTAGGAAACTTTTGGAGTTACAGATTGAATGGTATAGGTACTAGAAAGAAACCTGAAAGCAACACCGAATTAAGTCCAGACTGACAAGATTCTACTAAGCTACTCTGAGCTTTGGATAATTATCTGTAGTACTAGTGCAGCAAGAAAGAGCTGTCAGGGCTACCACAAGACACATACTCTCCTAGTCAGAACAGTGGGTCACCAAAAGTACAAAGTAACAAGGGGATTTCCAGCATTTTCCTTCATTTGTGGACATCTCTTTTTCCCAAGAGAATTTGAGTAAGTTATTTAGCCATAGAAGGGAAGAAATCGCAGTAACAGACCCACCAACCCAGCACAGCATCTAGGGAAGTAAGTGACCCTCTCCCATCATCCTCTTGGCTTTGCTGAAGCACACTTCTGAGATGGGACAGGCCATGCGACTCTACCAAGTTACTCCCAACAGCCCTTGTAATATTTCTTTTGCAGATATCTATGAATTCACAGTGAAATCTGGTCATCACAAACTCAGTTCAACAGTGCAAGGGACCAAGAACACGTGAGCTCCACGGGAACCCAGGTGGGTGTGGCTTAATGCTGTGACTCAGACCTGAGACACTCATGGAAGCACCCCCACCAAACAGAGCAAAGAAAGGCAGAGGCTTAGGATAAGAACTGGAAAGGGGCAGGTCCCTGGGGCCAGTGAGCAGAAGCTGAACTTCAGGCTGTGCCCATCCAACTGCTGTCCCCAGGGATGTAAAGAGGAAATAAAACACAAGTTTGAATAAAATAGCAAACTGGACACTTTTGCAAGGTTTACTTTAAACTTAAATTCCACTGAGGGTGAAATTGTCCAAGGCTAGCAAACACATCCTGAAGCAGCAATTTCACCTCCACCCACCTCAGGGCAGGGGTTAGGGGGTGGGGACGACGACTCTACCCACTAGGTCTCAGGCAAGAGCTAGGGAACCTCCAGATGAGTAAAGCCCAGTGAGTGTTGTTGGTATTTAAAACCCAAGGCAGCCAGCTGTGTTTGTGGCTTGTTTCACTTCGCTAGGGAAGGGGAGGGGAGTCAGTACTGTGGGACTTTTTTCCCAAAGTAGGAGACAGGAGCTTCGCATTTGAAGCCACTAGCACAAGAACTCCAGTCAGCTCAGGCCACGGAGGCTGCCACTTTGGGGGTAGGGAGGAGAAGCAGCAGGAGGGGCTGGAGGGGGCAGCAGCGGAGGGGCTGGCTAGGAAGAAGGAAGGAAACAGGTGAGCTCCCACCTCCACCTATTGGAAATCCAGCGCCATGGCCTCCAAAACGCCGCTGTCCCAACTCGTCGAGGCACTTACCGGCTTTGCACGGGTCCTTGTAATCTATGGTCTCTGTCTTATCCTCTTCATTCCCATCAGAAGTGTAATCATAATCGAGGCCAGCGCAGACCCACAGCTCCCCGTAGAAAACAATCCCCAAGGCCACCAGCCACAGGAGCATCCTCAGGGAAAGCGTTTGCAACCCCATCCTCCTCCCCCTTGAAGAACCAGAGAGCTGGGACCCCGAGGTGGGGCGCCCTTGGTCAGTGTTGGTGGGGGCTGAATGGGGGTGGCTAAAGGAGGGTTTGGGGAGGGGATTCCTCTCCCACTGGGAGACTCCTCGGAGGGACCCGGGTGTTCAGGTGTCCGGAGACATGCGGGTGCCGTCGGGACAGTGGAGAGGGCAAGAAGTGCCTGTTCCCCCAGTTGTAGGGAGAAGTTGGCGAGGGGCCCAAGGGTGGGCGGAGGGCAGGTAAGGAGCCCGGCTCCCGGAGGCGGGGAGAAGAGGCTGAGAGCAAACTCTGCTGCGATGAGCCGGCGCTCTCTGCCTGCCAGGACGTCCTTCTGGCGTACAAACTTCCAAGGTTTGGCCAGAGGCGCCCCGCGGGCTCAGCTGCCACCGGAGCCCCGGCTCCCGATAGGCGCCCCCGCAGCTGCCAGAAACCAGCAACTGAGCTCAAGCCACCGCTGCCTGAACTCGCTGTCACGGCTCCGGGAAGATGAATCCGGTCTTCACATCAGCACATCTGAACTGAAAGGGGAGACCTAAGCAGGGGGGTGGGGGCAGGCATTTCTCAGACCGGAGACCTTAAAAGCCTGCAGAAGCCAACGAAGCAGATGTACTGCAAAGGAGAGCAGGGGTGTGAGCATTTGAGGATGCACTGTTTGCCTTTTCCTCCTCGGGCTGTCTTTTTTACTAACTTGAAAAAAAAAAAATCTTCGCTGCATCTAACCCAATCACTTGCATCCTGCTTACTTATTCATACAATCAGGGTCAGGATCCGGGCCACAGCCTCCTCTCTGACTTCTTTTGATAGCCTTGTACAAACAAATAGACACTAGACACGAGCGCTCTGATAATCCCATTTCTATTTTATTAAAGATAAAAATGGATGTATTATGTATCTGTGTCCAAGAACTGCAATTAATAGATGATGTACGTGTCAGTCTGGAGTGCCAGACCGGGGGTGGTGCGAGAGATCATGATAACTTAACTGCAAATCTCTTCTTCCCCTCCCCCAAATAAACACCGAGTGCGTGGTTCTTCCCTTTGCTGCTGCTTAATCTTAGAGCAGCCTAGGAATGGAGGAAAAGTATGCAAGTCTACTCCACTAAACTGCTTCCAAAGTCCCCCAATAACAACAACAAAAGTTTTGCAAGGAACATCCTCAAAACTACTCCCTTCCTTTTTTTTTTCTTTTTCTCTTTCATCTTTTTCTTTTTCTTCCTTTCTTTCAACTTTTCTTTCTTTTCTGAAATCAAGTTACAGATTGCAGCAGCAGGAAATGCTAAGACCTTGCTGATGGGCTGGCGCTATGGTTCACGTGGGCACAAGAAGGGAAGTTGGAAGGAATACTTGGGAAGCAAAATTTTCTGTGACAGTTCTGGCGCCTATGCCCAGAGCAGCTCAGTATCCGTGGGGCTACAGTTATTTTATTTCGAGGAGAGTGTGTAAAACCTGGCAGGCGGATAAGCGAGGTAAACCACATGCCAGCTTAGCAGACACAAGACAAACACAGGTTGTGGAAAATTGGGGAGAAAAAAAATCAGAGGAAATCTCTACAAAACCCCTGTTGTGAGCAATTCAGAGGTTTCACACATCTGCAAGTAGTTTCCAAAATAGGTGAGAGAACTGCTCCTCCCCCCCAGTTTACCAAGGGACTGATAACCAAAAGTTTTCTCATTTCCTAATGAATCTTGAGCTGTCACTTTAGCAGGGGCCAGTAGAATCTTTTGTTGCCTTTACATTTTTATTAGCATTTAAATTCCCTCCTTTCCATGTTACTCATCAATAGTCTCATCTAGAGAGAAATCTGAAAGTAAACAGGAACAATCACTTAGACCTTGGGCAGGCAGACCCAGTCACTGTTTAGCTTTTTTGTTTGTTTGTTTGTTTATATTAGTGAAAAATTAACTATTTCTAACCAGGGATTACACAAGAGACTTACTGCAGTGATGGAACCTCCTTTTACGTGGATCTCAGGCTTTTATCCCCTATGTGTCACAGCATAGAGGATTTGAAAAGAACATTTTGATTTTGAAATATCTTGCTGAGTCATACTCAAATTCTTTACCCATCCAAAAAAAAGTTTGCATAATTAATAATGGCATTGCTCTAATGCAGGGCTAAACAAAAATGTTTTCTGTCATCTGAAAGTCCAGAAAATGTAACTTTCCTTTAAAGGATCCTTGCTTTAGAACTGCTAACAATATCTTCACCCTCTACCCTTACCCCCTCACAACTGCCCAGAGACATTTTGTATCTCTTTTGAATCTAATTAACTGTAAAAACCCTTAGATTATTTTATTATGTGTATATTTCAAGAATTTATACCTGGGGTTTGTCTAAGCACTACTTGGTTGGCAGAAATAAATGTTTTATTAACATATCCTTAAAAAAAGTGCTATAGAAGGATATCTACCTCATTATATAATAATGTCCATTATATTTTCCTTATAGAATTTATCCTTGTCAGATTTGTTACCTACGTAGTTAGAATGACTGGCATTGTAGAACTTCACATCAAAATACACATATTTTATCAGTATAAACACAAAGACTATTTGTCTAAATCATGATACAGTGGTGTTTGGTGACAGTGTAACCATATAAACAAGCTATATGTAAATCTAACCTTCTCAGAAAATGAAGAAAAGTGGAAAGTGGTACCTTTATTAATGCATGTGTTAAGGGTTACCTTGGCTTCTACCTGGCAATTGTCCCTGACCAGCATCACCACTTCAAGCATGACCCATCAGTCCCCAGCAATCCTTGGGAACAAATTCACCAAACAAAGATAGCTGATGTTAGAGCAACACTCTGCCAATTGGGATACCTGTTCATTATCAAAGTAATTAATTTACCTCTTTGATGTTTTCAGTTAGGAATGTCTATTTTCTGGTCGGGTCCATCTTGCTTTAGTCACTTTGCTTTTAGGAAACATCTATACTTGTAGTTAATTTTGCTCATCATCTTTATATAGATTTTCTTCTTTAAAAAATCAACTTATTTGTAAAAACAGCAACCGTGGGAAATTTCAGAGTTCAATCTGTTACTTTAAGATTTTTTAAAATATTTATTTATTCCCTTTTGTTGCCCTTGTTGTTTATTGTTGTAGTTATTATTATTGTTGTTCATGTCATCATTGTTGGATAGGACAGAGAGAAATGGAGAGAGGAGGGGAAGACAGAGAGGGGGAGAGAAAGACAGACACCTGCAGACCTGCTTCACCACCTGTGAATCCACTCCCCTGCAGGTAGGGAGCCGGGGGCTGGAACCAGGGATCCTTACTCAGGTCCTTGCGCTTGGCGCCACCTGTGCTTAACCTGCTGTGCTACCACTGGACTCCCTACTTTAAGATTTTTGCAAATCCCTGCCACGTAGTAATGTTTTTATACTTCTGAATTAACCTATATGCATCTCAGTGAAATATATTTAATTTTGATGACTTCCAATTTGAAATTTTCTTTGTCTTTTTCTATGTGTACTTTCAGTGCCATATCCAGGAAATCACTGCTCATTCCAATACTATATTTTCTCTTATATTATAATTGAGAATTTTGCAGGGTTTGTTGTTGTTTGTTTTTCCTTTTCCTTTTTCTTGTTCTTTTATACCAGAGCACTGCTCAGCTGTAGCTTATGGTGATAGTGCGGATTAAATCTGGGACCTTTGGTGCCTCAGGCAAGGAAGGATCTTTGCGAAATCTTTATGGTATCACCCCAGCCTCATTCAAAAAGAGATGATTAATGACCTTTGACTTTCACATTTCCTTTCTGTAAAAATATATTCTATGATTTTTTATATTTATTTATCTTTCCCTTTTGTTGCCCTTGTTATTTTTTATTGTTGCTGTAGTTATTATTGTTGTTGTTATCAATGTCATCCTTGTTAGATAGGACAGAGAGAAATGGAGAGAGATGGGGAAGACAGAGATGGGGAGAGAAAGATAGACACCTTCAGACCTGCTTCACCACCTGTGAAGTGACCTTCCTGCAGGTGGGGAGCCTGCTGGAACAGGTATCCTTATGCTGTTCCTTAATTTTCGCGCCATGTGCACTTAAACCGCTGCACACCTGCCCGACTCCCTATTTTTTACAGAACATTATTTCAGGGCCGGGTGGTAGTGCATATAGTAAAGTTCACATGTTACAATGCAAAGAGACCCAGGCTCAAGCTCTTAGTCTCCCTTGCAGGAGGGAAGTTTCTTAGGGGGGAGGGGTGAAGCTTTATTGCAAGTGTTTCTCTTTCTTTCCTCTATCTCCCCCTTCCTTCTTGGTTTCTCTCTGTCTCTACTCAATAAACAAATAAATGACATTATTTCAAACATTGCTATGGTAAGATGCTTCCAGTTCTTGATAATTAGGATGACATTCCAGTCGATCAAAAGCTGTCCTTAATGCTGTTCAGTAATAGATAACAGTGTCAGAGACAAAATGAAAAGTGAACAGAAGGTATTATTAACTTCACAATAAAAATGTTAAGAAAGATTGTTAAAAATAGACACACCCCTTTTCAAGTAACAATAAATAAATACATAAATAAAAGGGAAGGAACTATCCTTCTACCACGGATTTTGGCTATTCCTTGGTTTTGACAGTTACTTGTTCTACTTTGTGTGTAACATGCCCATGTGATGGGAATAGACACCTTTATTTTTATATCTTTTAGCTAGTCTAAACACTTTTTTTTTGGCCTCCAGGGTTATTACTGGGGATCAGGGCCTGCACTAGAAATCCACTGCTCCTGGAGGCTATTTTTCCCTCTTTGTTGCCCTTGTTGTTTGTCATCATCATTGTTGTTATTATTATTGTTGTTGCTGTCATTGTTGTTGGATAGGATAGAGAGAAATTGAGAGAGGAGAGGAAGACAGAGAAGGGGAGAGAAAGACACCTGCAGATGGACTTCACCACTTGTGAAGCAACCCTCCCACCCCTACCCTTACCCCCGCAGGTGGGGAGCCAGAGGCTCCAACTTGGATCCCTGAGCCAATCCTTGTGCTTCGCCATGTCCACTTAACGCGCTGCTACCCAACCCCCTAGTCTAAACATTTTAACTACCCTTTCACCCCATTCTGATATGAGGCTCAAAATATATGTAGAATCTGATGTGAATACATATGTTTTACTCACCATCTTTGCTCTTAGACTTTCTCCTGGGCAAATTTATACACTACCTACTAATTCCAGCTTATGTCCAAAGTATAATTAATACCCATATCACTGATGATTAATTAGATCATTTCAGATAGCAGGAATATACTTTAAAGCATTAATAGTCTCATATATTTCTAATAGAAAAAATATAAAGAAGCTTTGATTGTACATGTAATTTGCATCATTCTCATAATGATAATTAGATTAAAAATGAAGTTAGGATTCCCTTCACCTATGCTATCTACCCAAATAAACATTTTCACTCTTTCCATTATACTGATATCACAATCTCTTCATTTTTTTTATTTTTTTGCCTTCAGGGTTATCACTTGGGCTTGATGCCAGCACCTAGAATCCACTGCTCCTGGAGGCCATTTTCCCATTTTGTTGCCTTTGTTGTTGCATTTGTTGTAGTTGTTATTGTTGTCATAGCTGTTGTTGTTGTTGGATAGGACAGAGAGAAGTCGAGAGAGGAAGGGAAGACAGAGAGGGGGAGAAAAAGATAGACACCTGCAGACCTGCTTCACCCCTTGAGAGGCAACACCCCTGCAGGTGGGGAGCTGGAGGCTCGAACCCAGATACTTACACTGGCCCTTGTGCTTTGCACCATGTGCACTTAACCCGCTGTGCTACCGCCCAGCTCCCTCTTCCTTCTACTTTACATCACCAATTCTAATTTCGAATTTCCCAGTGAAGAAAGGCTATGTTTGAACAAAAAGCTACAAGGTTTACTGTTTTAGCAAAGCTGTGTGCTTCTTTGTGTTGCTGTTACTATCATCTGCTATATATGTCTCAAGAAGGATCATTGATTTATTTCTTCAGAGACAATTTAGTATATTCCCTAATTCCATGTGGAAGTGACCATTTCTTCATCCAGGCATCAACTCATTCAAAAGGAAATAGAGGGAAAGAATAAAAGGGTTATCTCACTCCGCATCAGGTGGAAAGCAGAGTGCACCAATAGCAGTCAATTTTATGACCTCTATATCAATACTGGATCCTCACTTTTCTCCCATGTCTACTTCGGAAGGCAAACAAGAGTACGGATCTTGAAAATAGTCCCTATATTCAAACCCCAGGTCTGTGCCGAAATGATAATTTTGGAGACATTTTTTAATTTTTATTTTTCCTTCTTACCTTTTTCTTTTATTTTTCTTTCATTATTATTATTATTATTATTATTATTATTATTATTATTATTATTTTTACCACCAGGGTTATTGTAGAGCTTGGTTCCTGGTACCTGCCCAATGACTGCTGTTCCCAAAAGCCTTTTTTTCTTATTTATGTACTTATGGATAGAGAAATGAAAGACACAGAGAGACAAATAGCACTGCTCCACTGCCTGTGAAGCTTCACCCTGGAGTTGGGAATCAGAGGCTTAAACCAGGTCTTTGTGGGTGGTAGTTGTGTGCATTCTACTAGGTGTATCACCACCTGGCCCCTGGAATTACTTTTTATCTTTTATTTATTGTTTAGGTTTAATTTTTTTAACTTATCATTGGACAGAGACAGAGAGAAATTGAAAGGAAGGATGGGGTAGAGGGGAAAAGAGGGGTAAAAGACACAGAGACATCTGCAGCCCTGTGCCCTGCTTCACCACTTTTGAAGCTTTCCCCCTGAAGGTGAGGACCAGGAGCTTGAACCTAGGTCCTTATGTACCATAAGGTGAGTGCCTTAACCAGGTGCACCATCGCCTGGCATCTGGAATTACTTAAAAGCCTCACCTGTCCTCAAGTTTCATCATCCATAAAATAGGAATAGTCTTAGTAGTAATAGATTGTTGGCTTCATAGAAGGTGGAAGGGAGTGTTACTGTTTCTTTGATCTTCTTTTTCCATAAGAAGTATGGGTACTAACTGTTTCCTGAAGGTTTTGTAGAATTCATTTGTGAGTGGATTGGAAGAATAAATATCATCAAAATGAATATTCTCCCCAGAGCAATATACAAATTTAATGCGATACCCATAAAAGTTCCACGAAACCTCTTTAAGAGAATAGAACAAAAACTACAATCATTTATCTGGAACCAGAAAACACCTAGAATTGCCAAAAGCATATTGAGGAAAAGAAACAGAAATGGAGGCATCACACTCCCAGACTTCAAACTTTATTATAAAGCCATCATGATCAAAACAGCATGGTACTGAAACAGAAATAAACGCACAGACCAGTGGAACAGAATTGAAAGCCCAGAACTAAACCCCCACACCTATGGACATCTAATCTTTGATAAGGGGGCCCAAAGTATTAAATGGAAATGGAAGAAGGAGGCTCTCTTCAATAAATGGTGCTGGGGAAACTGGGTTGAAACATGCAGAAGCATGAAATTGAACCACTTTATCTCTCCAGAAACAAAAATCAACTCCAAATGGATCAAAGACCTGGATATTAGACCAGAAACAAACAAATACTTAGAGGAAAACATTGGTAAAACACTTTCCCACCTAAACTTCAAGGACATCTTTGATGAAACAAACCCAATTGCCAGGAAGACTAAAGCAGAAACAAACAAATGGGACTATATCAGATTGAAAAGCTTCTGCACAGCCAAAGAAACTATTAAACAAACAAAGAGACCCCTCACAGAATGGGAGAAGATCTTCACATGCCATACATCAGACAAGAGACTAATCACCAAAATATACAAAGAGCTCAGCAAACTTAGCACCAAATAAAGTAAATGAACCCATCCATAAATGGGCAGAGGATATGAACAGAACATTCACCCCAGAGGAGATCCAAAAGGTTAACAAACATATGAAAAACTGCTCCAGGTCGCTGATTGTCAGAGAAATGCAAATAAAGACAACATAGAGATACCACCTCACTCCTGTGAGAATGGCATACATCAAAAAGGACAGCAGCTACAAATGCTGGAGAGGCTGTGGGGACAGAGGAACCCTTTTGCACTGCTGGTGGGAATGTAAATTGGTCCAGCCTCTCTGGAGAGCTGTGTGGAGAACTCTCACAAGGCTAGACATGGACCTTCCATATGAACCAGTAATTCCTCTCCTGGAGATATACCCCAAGGACTCCATAACACCCAACCAAAAAGAGATGTGTACTCCTATGTTCATAGCAGCATAATTCATAATAGCTAAAACTTGGAAGCAACCCAGGTGCCCAACAACAGATGAGTGGCTGAGAAAGCTGTGGTACATACAGACAATGGAATACTATTCAGCTACTAAGAACAATGAACTCAACTTCTCTGACCCATCTTGGTCAGAGCTAGAAGGAATTATGTTAAGTGAGCTAAGTCAGAAAGATAAAGGTGAGTATGGGATGATCCCACTCATCAACAGAAGTTGAGAAAGAAGATCAGAAAGGGAAACTAAAGGCAGGATGTGACTAAATTCAAAGTAGGGCACCAAAGTAAAAACCCTGTGGTGAGAGGGAGGGTGGACATGAGGCTTCCTGCGCCGGCGGGTTAGGGTGGCGGTGGGGGTCGGTGGGTGGGATGGGACACAATCTTTTGGTGATGGGAATGGTGTTTATGTACACACCTATTAAATTGTAGTCATATAAATCACTATTTAATTAATATGAGAGGACAAAAATTGATTCTATGTCTAACAAAGGGACTTTTCAAAGTTAACCCAATTACCAAATAATGTGATGATAACAGTAACTATCCATTGTTTTCTTGAACCCTAAGACAACAGGAACCTCACATCTCCATTATAGAGCCTAAACTTCCCCCAGTCCTGGGACCCTAGGGTAGGGCCCACTTTCCCGTGTGCTTCTCCCAATTCTTATCAAATAATATTGCAACCGCCGATTGCAACCTAATCAACGCAATGAGTGCCACCCCAGCATGCTTCACTTCAGACTGTGTCCAGAGACTTCACGTGTGGAATGACAACTCTTCAGTTTCATCACTCGGGTGAGACCTTTCCTTTCATAGTATTCTCTAATTCCATCCCAGTTGGTTCACTTCCTAACAAAGTCCCAAAACCTAGATATACACCAGGTTCCAGGAGATAGAACATATGTTCACAGGTATCCATAAACTAGGGCAAATATATACCTGAAAGCAGAGGTACATTAGAGTTTGCAGTGAGTACCCCCCAACACTTCATCTCCACTATTCCAACCTTTGGGTCCATGATTGCTCAACAATTTGCTTGGCTTTGTATGTTAACTCTCTTTTAAACCACCAGCTTCCAGATGCCATCAGGATGGCGGCCAGGCTTCCCTGCACTGAAGACCCCACCAATGAGTCCTGGAGCTCTGCTTCCCCAGAGACTCACCTTACTAGGGAAAGAGAGAGGCAGACTGGGAGTATGACCAACCAGTCAACACCCATGTTCAGCGGGGAAGCAATTACAGAAGCCAGACCTCCCACGTTCTGCAACCCACAATGACCCTTGGTCCATGCTCCCAGAGGGATAGAGAATGGGAAAGCTATTGGGGAGGGGATGGGATATGGAGATTGGGAAGAGAGAATTGTGTGGAGTTGTACCCCCCCATCCTATGATTTTGTTAATGTCTCCTTTCTTAAATAAATAAATTAATTTAAAAAAAAAGAAAAAAAGAACCATAAAAAATATATTGTATAGGGCTTACAAATTCTTAACTATTAGATGTGGTAAGATTTATCATTCCTAGTAAATTTTATATGTAGTAAATTTTGTAAATAGTACATTTTTATGTCTGTTTGCTATTGCTTCTTAAATGAGTTCTAAAAAAAAACCCCCAGCTATTTCTAAAAATATTTATTGATTAAACATTTTTTACCTTTTATGTATTTTATTTATTCATTGAATAGAGACAGAGAAAAATTAAAAGGGAAGGCGGTGATAGAGAAAGAGAGAGAGACACCTGCAACACTGCTTCACCATTTGTGAAGCTTCCCCCACTGCAGATGGGAACCAGGAACATGAACTTGGTTTCTTATGCATTGTAAAGTGAGTGTTTTTATCAGATGTGCCATTGCCTGGCCCAACAGTCCAGTTATTTATAACGCACCTCAATTCATTGTTTAAAAATAATCTTGTTTTCCTCCATTTTCACCTAAATGTCATAACTTAAGGATAGTAGCTCATTGAAATTTTTGCTGGAGACAGGCAAATGGGCAAACTAGTAAGAACATAACCACCAGAAGAGAAAATTTTTCTTTTGTAGATAACAGTTTAGTCTTACTATGCCATTTTCTAGATGATTGCAGCATTAGGTCATCCTTTCACTAATTTCACTGATTTTTTTTTTAAACAAGAATGAAAAAGGGAATAAGGTTTCACTGAGAATTTAGTAGGAATATACATGCAGTATACTTTCTTTATGGGTGAAAAAAGTAAAGAAGTAACTATTACTATTTATTAGTACAAACCTTGTGATGACTTTTCTATGAGTATTCAGCTGTTCTCTCAATTTTTTTTTCTATGTAGTTTCTCTACTGAGTGTAATTTCTACATAATTTCATTCTATTTACTTCAGGAAGAAATACATACTAAAACATTCAATAAAACACACTGTTCTCAACTCTCACATCATCTTCCCAGACAATAGTTTTAGCCCACCTGCATGTTAGGTATTCGGCTCAGGCAAAAACTACTAAAGACATAGGCCCCTTAGAATATACCTAAAATAGACGTCCTAGCTTCTTTCCATATGAACACCCTTGTCCTATCTGCTCTATTCTTAGCTTTAGTTTCTGTTTACTAAAAAAAAAAAAATGTCCTGCTTTATATTTAACTGCCTTTCAGCCACTAAGTTGCAGATGCTACTATGATGCCATCCTGACTTCTCTGGGCAGACAACCCCATCAAAGTTGGGGTTGTCTCAAAGTTTCACCTCTCCAGTGCCCTACCATACTAAGGAAAGCTAGAAACAGGCTGGGGCCTCTGGATCTACCTGCCAACGTCCATGTTCGGCCGAGAAGAAATTACAGAAGCCAGACCTGCCTTCTGCACCCCATAAAGAATTTTGGCCCATATTCCAACAGGGATAAAGAATAGGGTAGCTTCCAATGGATAGGATGGGGTATGGAACTCTGGTGGTGAGAACTGTATGAAATTATAGCCTTGTTACCTTACAATCTCTATTAAATCACTAATTTACAATTAATTAAAATCCCTAAGTCGACATTAAATCACTAATAATTTTTTTAAAAAAGAATCTCTACCCTCTGCTAAACCATATTCTTCCCACTTAATCCTCCAGTGAAGCCTTACTTTTTACTTTTTATCCTTCCTAACTTTCCAGATTGTACTCTAGACAGAAATATCTCTACTCTAATTTATACCCAAGTTTTTTTATCTCACCCAGGATATAGAACATAGCTTTTCTATGCATTAATACCACAGAAAGCTCCTAGATTTCTGTTTTTACTGATAATACAACTGGATCAATTTCATCAATTTAAGTAATATCCCAATTATTCACTATTGGAAACACTTAACACTTTAATAAGAATGAAAAATAATTTCAAAATATATACATTTAATATAAAAGTGGGGTCTGGAATCATAATACATCACTGAATTTTTGTTATGTGTGTTAAATATCTTTAGACACACATTCTTAGTTCAATTATTCTCAACTTTAAAAGTAAAATACTTACCTCATAATTTTATCCTGCTATGTAACATGTAATATATGGGAGTCAATTAGCATGAACTTGGCATCTGATTGAAGCCCAGTAAGTGGAGGGTTGGGGGGCTTCTTTCTTACCTATATATTCATGAGAGAATCAACAATCAAATCAGAGACCCAGTAAAGAAACTTCTAATAAGTATTCAAAAAATTGTTGGGAAAAATAAGACTTTTCCTCCTCAGGTGCAAAAGAAAGGATATGAAAAGAGATTGAAAAAGAATACCTAGTCTGATAACAGGATGCAGTTGTTGTTTAAGTTTCTTTACTGGGGGATTAATGGTATACAGTCAACAAAGGATACACTTTTTTTTAGGGTTCTACTACCTCACTTTCCATTCCTACCTTTAAATACCTAAATATACAAATAGTGGTGAGATCTCATAGTTAATTTTAATTTACCTTTGAAAAATAAACTTCTGACTGTCCATATTTACCAGTGTGAGCACCTTTAAGTAGTCTTAGTAAATCAAGCATAATGGCTGAAATGACTTAATCGGAAAAGCTGACATTGTCTGCTAAACTTGTGAATAAATTGTGAGGTAATTGGTTAGTATATATTTAAAACCATGTGGCTCCAGTTTTTATGACACATTGTAAAATCACCAAGTTAGTTTTTAACTCTATTCATAATATGCAGCTGCAGTTGAACACTACTTTTTCTGTATTTCTAAACTGTCCATTGTGCTCTGAGCCCAGTTCCGGAGTCAGGCCAAATTTACTTCACGAGCTGCACTGGACTTTCAGGTGGCAATAATTAATGACCTTGACCTTCATCTTCAAGCACTGTAACTCATTTTGGGTTGCTTTTCAACCATTAAAACACTAGTTTTGCACTATAAAACCAATCTCCAATCAATATATAACATCTGAGGTGTGTTTATTTATATATTTACTGCTTTTCAACTTCAAAGCACTTTGACAACATTAACTAATGGTCCCTAAAATAAGTGAACATGGTTTGTTTGAGGCTAGCAACACCAACTATAAAGCACTAAATCATTAAAACAGCTACAACTGAGAGGGAAAATTTTCCTTTTTGTGTTTCCTCTTCCTCACCTCCTGGGGAAAGTTTTCATTCAGATTTTACTCTGTCAGGCAACTGGGAAAAAAGAAAAAATTCTTGTCAACACAGAAGAGCACATTTGGTCTGGGGATAGCAACAGTCTCTACAGTGGGTCAGATTTTCTCACAGGTCAGTAGAGTGCTAGAAAATCTAGGTTGCTTTTGCCAGTGTACACATGAGAGCTGGGTTATCTAAAGCTAATTATTCAGACAAGGTTTTGAAAGCACCCCCTCACACTCAATTATCTAGTTATTTCAGATGAAAATGGGTGTGGTGGTTTAATTTTTTGCTAGTGGGAAAGTGCTGACATTTCTGGATAATTTCCTCCATTTTGTACTTTTGTTTGCATGCATTTGATAGGTTATATTTTCTAAATTATTACCAGTCCTCAAAAAACACCACCATCTGTGAATTGAGGTTACAGTTCATTTGTAAGTCTCTACATAGCTTTCTACATAGCTTCTACTCCTCACTATTAAATATTCTGGCTGCAACAAAGTCTTAAAATTCAGCTAGCATTTTTCTCCTTTCATTGTTCTACAGAAGATTTTTAAAAGACTGCTCATTTATATGCAGTCAGTATCAAAAAAAAGTGAAATATATTGCTAGAACAATTTTTAAGTACAATTCCCTTTTAAATTGTAAGACTTTCATAACGCAAAAGGTAATAACAAAGGATTTAAATGTTCCTAGCTAACCTGTAAAAATAAATTTGTACTCCCCCTTTTTTGCTCTATAATAACAATTACAATGAGAAATGGAAATTGTCATGTGTTTGGCTTCAAAATTAGTGCAGAGTTTATGGCTTACCCTTTAAATCCTCAGACCACATGAGGAGAAGCTGAAGTTATTTGCTCTTAATCATTAGTAAAGTAGGGAAGCAATTAGAGCAATTAATTCAATATGTACTGAGGCTTTTTATTAGCCATTTTTTAATAACCTAGGGTATAAGTGCATCAGTTCACAGAAAATGCTCTTAAAATAAAATTATCATTAAACAAGAAAGCTCTTCATAAAATAGCATATTTACCAGTTAATGATGTAACCTGTATAAAAAGCATCATATCAGAGTAGTCCAGTCACTAATCTGTGTACTTCCTACCCCTCCCCCAATCAATATTTACTATATTAACATCAGTATCTCAGTAATTAATTATAGTAACTTCCCCAAATAATAATTTAAATGAATGCTATGAAAAATTTTGATTTAGCTCAATAGAACTTACTGCAAAAGTAGTTATATCTTCTTTTAAATGTCAAATGCTATAGGTTGAACTGAACTGATGACTTTTTTTTTCTTGCCTCCAGGGTTATTGCTGGGGCTCAGTGCCTGCACTATGAATCCACTGCCCCTGGAGGCCGTTTTTCCCATTTTGCTGCCTTTGTTGTTGTTGTTATTGTCATTGCTGTTGTTGTTGGAAAGGATAAAGAGAAATCGAGAGAGGAGGGGAAGACAGAGAAGGGGAAAGGAAGACAGACACTTTCACACTTGCTTCACCAACCTTGAAGCAACTCCCCTGCAGGTGGGGAGCCTTATGTGAGTCCTTGTGCTTCATGCCATCTGCACTTAACCTGCTGCCCTACCACCTGACCCCCCACAACTGATGACTACTTTTTATCTGATCGTCTGTGAATTTTGAAGTGCTTTTTTTTTTTTTCAAAACCTAAAACAAATTTTCTCCAGTTGTCATAATATATTTTCCCATAAGATTAATCCTTTAAGGGCATTCATTTTATGATAAATTTTCAGAATGTGCCCTCCATTTAAGGGTTCTGAGGATTTGCAAATAATAAATCAATCCTGAGATATCTCTGTATATTTTAAGTATATTATTTTGCTTTGCTGATATTCTAATTATAGAGTGAGAAAAAAATCAAGAAATGAGTTCCACATACGAGTTTGAATACTGGATACAATGAAATCTGAAAAATGAGACTATTAAGGAATATCTATCTGCACATGAACCCTAATATTGGTTTACAAAATTACAAGACTCCATACCGTTCCCTCCACCAGAGTTCTGTGTTCCCACTGTCTTCATTAGAAACTGCAGTGATTCTCCCAACATCACAGATATGGGTTAACTTATTTCTATATCTGTCTGTCTGTCTGCCTATCTATCTATCTATCTATCTATCTATCTATCTATCTATCTATCTATATTTTTGCCCCCCTTTTCTATGGTCCTGTCTTCTCGTCCTTTCTAAGTCATATCTACACCTATTACCACTTTCAAATATCTTTCCTTTTCCCTCTTCTCTCTCTGGGGCCTAGTGGAATTGTGTTTCAGAGCCTTCTAGTCATCTTCCCCTAACATTTCTTTCCCTCTGGGAGAATGCTCCTATGGAAAACATTCCATAGGTGTAGTGATTTCTGGCTTGTGTAATCGTTTCTCTGCTGGACATGGGCATTGACAAGTCAATCCATATACCCAGCCTGTTTCAAAAATAGAACAAAATTATCTCTGTCTCTCTCTCTTTGTTAGCATTATGATTAACCAAAACCCTTTAAAAACGTGATTCTGTAAGAATTGAATTTAGGGCAGGAGTTGATAGCATAATGGTTATGCAAGACATTCTCATGCCTGAGGCTCCCAAGTACCAGGTTCAATTCCCCACAACACCATAAGCCAGAGCTGAGCAGTGGTCTGGTTAAAAAATACATAAATTTACAATATTCTATGATACTAATTAAGTCTCTCTGGCATTTCATAAAAGAGAACCTACAGATCTGATATACTGTTTACTTAGAAAGGCAACTGCTTTGCCATGCAAATGACCCAGGTTCAAATCATTGGCCCCCATGACACCATGGATATTTTGGTACTATTTTCTCTCCTCTTTGTTAAAAAAAAAAAAATTGGAAAAAAGTAGTGAAGCTCTAGCATCAACAAAAAAGAAGACAGAGTGGGGGGGGGGGTCATAATACCACCCTAAATTGTCAGATGATTTTATATTGAAGATTATTCTTCTGGAGAAAATTATACTAATTCTTCATTCTGTTTTCTACTAGGTCTCCAAATATATATATATATCACAAAGACTTAGTTTCATGGACAGAAACAGCACTGGAGTCAAGCCTTAACTGGCCTTAATGTGTTTTGGAGTATGGTGCCTCTATCTGAGGCACTGACGGGACTGTAAAGGGGGTTCTTTGTGCATACAAATGTTGGCAACTGTGTTCTTGTTAGCTAGTCAGTTTTTTGACATCCTGCGACCTCTAGTGAGAAGCAGAAGTTGGCAGCCAACATAAATTTCCTTACACAATCTGTGTTCCTATAGGGACTGCAGAGTAAGAAATAAAACCTCGACAAGACTTATCAACTAGTATTTCTTTTTTATAGGCCAATCATATCATTACTTTGGATTAGGGATGGTTAAAATATTAGAAATATATACATCTAAAAATTGTGCTCAACTATTCTAGAAAAACAAGAAGTTCAATGACAATAATATAAACTATCAAACAAAGAAAAGTATGTGTCTTGACTTTGGCATACAGATTTTACAAATAATGAGAAATGGATAGTTTGATGTTTGTTTTTGCAGCAACATTGTTCCAAATTCTGTACTGAAATTTTGGAATGATACAATATTTTTACTAATCCTATAAAGCACAGTATAACCCATAAAAGTGAGATAGGTTAAATATAAATAATTAAGTGAATTTCAGTTCAATACTTAAATGTAAAAATAAATGCATAAAGTATGAATAAGAATATCATGACCCTCCCTTCCTTCTTTCCCTCCATCCTTTTCTTTGTACTCTAACATTTAATAATGTTATCAAAGATAAGTTTAATCAAAACACTCTTTAAAAGAAATGCAAATTTTCTTTATTTCTTTTTGCCACCAGGATTATTTCTGGGGTTGAGTACCTACAAAACTCTACTGCCCCAAAGGGAAAGTCAAGAGACAAGAGACATACTGTAGTTTTACTATATTCTGCAGGCCCTGAGCTTGAACTTGCGTCATGCATGGTAATGTGCACATTATACCCAGTGAGCCATAATCAAGCTACAATGAAGAAACAAATATCCTTAACCAAATAAACACTGTCCACACTAAAATGTTTATTTAATTTTGTTCAACTGGAGCTTCTTTAGATATGCTTTCTTTATAAATCTTTCTTGTTATATTTTAATCTAATTTTATTTATGATAGAGACAGAGATTATATTCTATAAGATATATGTTATACAAGACTTTGTTGGACTAATTATACTATAATGACAAAGTTTTTTATTTAGTCAATAAATATAGCACAGAATTAATTGGTTAAATCTAGCAATATTGTAACGTTTTCTGTGATTATATTTTCTTTTAACCTATTTCCTATAATTAAGGGATTAATTCTAATTGGTCATTTTTACTAGGTAGTAAAGTTAAGTACTCCTAGAAATCTTATTATATATACAATTTTATAAAAATCTTTAAAATTATTTTAGGGCCTGGAGACAACTCAATGAGTAAAGCACATGCCTTACCATGCATTAGGACCTGGTATTGATCTCAATACTGCACCAAGGAAACTCCATGTACAACAGAATGGCACTTTGAGGAGTCTACCTCTTACTCTTCCTTCCAAAATTTAACCAGAAAGTAGTTCAGACGCCAAGCATTCACTTCCTGGCATTGCAAAAGAAAAAGAAAAAAAAGTCTTCAGAGTTTCAGAGAAGAAAAATTGGAGGTTTTTGTTGTTGTTGTTGTTTGCTTGTTTTTTTGCCTCCAGAGTTATTGCTGGGGCGGGCCCACTACCTATACTATGAACCCACTGCTGCTAGTGGCCATTTTTTTCCCATTTTATTGGATAGGACAGAGAGAAATTGAGAGGGTAAGACAGAAAAGGGGAGAAAAAGAGGGAAGGGGAGGATGGTAGACTGAGAAGCTGCTAACAGCATGTTCTCTGATCACATCTTCTAGAAATGGTAGGATTTTCTGCCTTTAGCAGGCCTGTCAATAAGGGGTGACACCAAAGAGTTGATTATAATTTAATTTGGGTTAAGAATTAGAGTAAAGGTGACATGGACTAGCGGGGCTCCAGACATCCCAGGCAGCAACGGGCAAGGTGAGTGCGCCAGGCATTGTCCTCCACCCGGGAAGGCGGCTCCTCCGCCGGTTGCAGAGCACTGCTGGGCGGCGGGCAGAGGACCCGGAGAGAGCACTTTAGCTCGGGGGCTTTCTCTTGGGAGTCTCCAGGGACCACCGCGACCCTGAGGGCGGATCCAAAGACTTCTTGAGTATAGCTCTCATTGGATCAAAGGACTTGGAGCTAGTTTTCATTTTCAAGAAATCCTTTAAAAAAGTCTGGAGGGGGGCGTTTCCCAGAAGATGGTGGACAGAGAAGCTGCTAGCCGCTGAACTCCGAATACACTCCCCTGGAAACAATAGGATTTTCTGCCTTTAGCAGGCCAGCCAATAAGGTGTCCTTAGACACCAAGGAGGTGACAATAACTTAATTTGGGTTAAGAATTAGAGTAGGGAAAAAAATTCTTTTTCCTTCCTTTTAATTTTCAAGCATACATCCTTCCCGCCCCCTCCCCGTAAGCAGTCCCTGGGGACCAGTTCCTAGCAAGATACCCCATACCACCAAACAGGGTGTGTTTTTTTTAATTCACTGATACACATTTGGGAAGTTCCTTGCACTGCTCTTTAATTACAACTCTTTTTCTTATCTTCTCCCTTTTCTCTCTCTTGTCTCTCTCTCTCTCTTTTTTTTTTTTAATCTTGTCATACACTTCTTCTTTCTTCTTTCTTCTTTGCCTTTCTGATTTTGTGAATTACTTTGGGAAAGAAATCTGACTCAGAGTGGACTCTCTATGTGTGTATCTCTGCAATAGTTCCCTTTCCCCTCCTGTTACCCCTAGAATATACACTGGATAGTATATTTGCATAACTGTCTATACTTACTATCCTCTCTTTCTTTTCTCTTTCTTCACTGGGATTTGGTTACTATTTTTTCACGGACTGCAGAAATTGTTTGGCTAACTGGTAACGATTAAACTACTTCAATACTTACTTCAGTTGCTACTGTAATTCCGGAGGTTGGTGAGTGCAATCGTCATAAAGGTATTTAGTACAGTGTTACTTGTACTCAAGACACAACAACTGAGGAACAACAGAGCATAAAAAAAAAAGAAGAAAGAAACACATAAATAAAAAAAATGGGTAGATTAAAAACAAATAAAACTGCTACTCCAATGAATGAAGACAAGAGCCCAGAAGAAACTACAAATCAGTCAGAAGTAACCATAGATAAGAAAAGTATGCAAGCAATAATAAACTTATTAATCACAGAAATGAAAACAACATTGGAGGAAAGGAATGGCAGTATTAGGGAAACAACAGTTGAGACCCCCAAGGAAAATACTGATTATCTTGACGCAATTAGAGAACTGAAAGCTGAAATAGCTGTAATGAAGAAAGAAGCTGAGCAAGGGAAAGCAGAATAACAGAAGCAGAAAACAGAATTAGTCAGACAGAGGATGAGTTAGAGAAAACTAAGAAAGAGGTGAAAGAGCTTAAAAAGAGATTGAGAGACACTGAAACCAACAACAGAGACATATGGGATGATATCAAAAGAAGTAACATTCGTATAATTGGCCTGCCAGAGGAAGAAAGAGAGGAAGGGGAAGCAAACATTCTAGAGGAAATAATACAAGAAAACTTCCCAGACCTGAATAACAGAAAGGATATCAAGGTTCAAGAGGCCCAGAGAATACCAAACAGAATCAACCCAGACCTGAAGACACCAAGACACATCATAGTCACAATGAGAAGAAGTAAGGATAAAGAAAGGATCCTAAAGGCTGCAAGAGAGAAACAAAAAGTCACATACAAGGGAAAACCCATAAGATTATCTGGAGATTTCTCCACTCAAACTCTAAAAGCCAGAAGGGAGTGGCAAGATATCTATCGAGCCCTGAATGAAAAAGGGTTTCAAACAAGGATAATATATCCTGCTAGATTTCATTCAAGCTAGATGGAGGGATCAAAACCTTCTTAGACAAACAACAGTTAAAGGAGGCAACCATCACCAAGCCGGCCCTGAAAGAGGTACTAAAAGACCTCTTATAAACAAGAACATCACTATAATACTTGCAATATATCAGAGTAAACAAATTGTTTTTTAGAACAATGGCACTACAATACATTAAATCCATAATATCAATAAATGTCAATGGCTTAAAATCACCCATCAAAAGGCACAGGGTTGGGGGATGGATCAGAAAACATAACCCAACCATATGCTGCTTGCAAGAATCCCATCTGTCACAACAAGATAAACACAGACTTAAAGTGAAAGGATGGAAAGCTATCATACAGGCTAACGGTCCACAAAAAAGGGCAGGAACAGCCATTCTTGTCTCAGACACGATAGATTTTAAATTAAATCAAGTAATAAAAGATAGGCAAGGACATTACATAATGATAAGAGGATCAATCAGCCAAGAAGACTTAACAATTATTAACATCTATGCACCCAATGAGGGAGCATCTAAATAAATTAAGCATCTACTGAAAGAATTTCAAAAATACATCAATAGTAATACAATAATCGTGGGAGACTTTAATACCCCCCTCTCACACTTAGACAGATCAACAAAGCAGAGAACCAATAAAGATACAAGAGAATTGAATGAAGAGATTGACAGACTAGACCTCTTGGACATTTTGAGACTCCTCCACCCCAAAAAACTGGAATACACCTTCTTTTCAAATCCGCATAACACATACTCAAGGATAGACCACATGTTAGGCCACAAAGACAGCATCAATAAATTCAAGAGCATTGAAATCATCCCAAGTATCTTCTCAGACCACAGTGGAATAAAACTAACATTTAACAACAAACGGAAAATTATTAAAAGACACAGATTTTGGAAACTAAACAACATGCTCCTTAAGAACCACTGGGTCAGAGACTCACTCAAACAGGATATTCAAATGTTCCTGGAAACTAATGAAAATGAAGACATAACCTATCAAAATATTTGGGACACAGCTAAAGCAGTACTGAGAGGGAAACTTATAGCCATACAATCACATATTAAACACCAAGAAGAAGCCCAAATGAACGACCTTACTGCACACCTCAAGGACTTAGAGGAAGAGCAACAAAGGAACCCTAAAGCAACCAGAAGGACAGAAATCACTAAAGTTCGAGCAGAAATAAACAACATCGAAAATAAAAGAACCATACAAAAGATCAATGAAGCCAAATGTTGGTTCTTTGAAAGATTAAACAAAATTGACAAACCCCTAGCCAGACTCACCAAACAAAAAAGAGAGAAGACTCAAATTAATAGAATTGTAAACGATGCAGGAGATATCACAACTGACACCACAGAAATCCAGAGAATCCTGCAAAACTTCTATAAAGAACTATATGCCACCAAGCTAGAGAATCTGGAAGAAATGGAACAATTCGTAGAAACCTATGCACTTCCAAAACAGAACCAAGAAGAATTACAAAATCTAAGTGCACCAATCACAGACAAAGAAATTGAAACTGTTATTAAGAATCTCCCCAACAACAAAAGTCCTGGACCAGATGACTTCACAAACGAATTCTACAAAACTTTCAGGAAACAGTTAATACCCATACTTCTTAAGCTATTCCATAAGACTGAAGAAACAGAAATACTCCCTTCCACCTTTTATGAAGCCAACATCACCCAGATACCAAAAGCTGATAGGGACAGAACAAAAAAGGAAAACTACAGACCAATATCTCTGATGAACATAGATGCCAAAATATTAAACAAGATCTTGGCCAACCAGATACAGCAACACATCAAAAAGATTGTTCATCATGACCAAGTGGGATTCATCCCAGGAATGCAAGGCTGGTTCAACATCTGTAAGTCAGTCAATGTCATTCACCACATCAATAAAAGTAAAGCCAAAAACCACATGATTATCTCAATAGATGCAGAGAAAGCCTTTGACAAAATCCAACACCCATTCATGATCAAAACTCTACAAAAAATGGGAATAGATGGGAAATTCCTCAAGATAGTGGAGTCTATATATAGCAAACCTACAGCCAACATCATACTCAATGGACAGAAGCTGAAAGCATTCCCCCTCAGATCGGGGACTAGACAGGGCTGTCCACTGTCACCGTTACTCTTCAACATAGTATTGGAAGTTCTTGCCATAGCAATCAGGCAAGAGAAAGAAATCAAAGGGATACAGATTAGAAGGGAAGAAGTCAAGCTCTCACTATTTGCAGATGATATGATAGTATACATAGAAAGACCTAAAGAATCCAGTAGAAAATTACTGGAAGTTATTAGGCAATATAGCAAGGTATCAGGCTACAAAATCAATGTACAAAAATCAGTGGAATTTCTTTATGAAAACACTAAATCTGAAGAAGAAGACATCCAGAAATCACTCCCATTTACTGTTTCAGCAAAATCAATCAAATACCTAGGAATAAAGTTGACCAAAGAAGTGAGACTTCTATACTGAAAACTATGAGTCGCAACTCAAGGAGATAGAAACTGATACCAAGAAATGGAAAGATATCCCATGCTCATGGATTGGAAGAATAAATATCATCAAAATGAATATTCTCCCCAGAGCCATATACAAATTTAATGCAATACCCATCAAAATTCCACCAAGCTTCTTTAAGAGAATAGAACAAACACTACAATCATTTATCTGGAACCTGAAAACACCTAGAATTGCCAAAACCATCTTAAGGAAAAGAAACAGAAATGGAGGCATCACACTCCCAGACCTTAAACTATATTATAAAGCCATCATCATCAAAACAGCATGGTACTAGAACAAAAATAGGCACACAGACCAGTGGAACAGAATTGAAAGCCCAGAAATAAATCCCAACACCTATGGGCATCTAATCTTTGATAAGGGGGCCCAAAGGATTAAATGGAAAAAGGAGGCGCTCTTCAATAAATGGTGCTGGGAAAACTGGGTTGAAACATGCAGAAGAATGAAATTGAACCACTTTATCTCACCAGAAACAAAAATCAACTCCAAATGGATCAAAGACCTAGATGTCAGACCAGAAACAATCAAATACTTAGAGGAAAACATTGGTAAAACACTTTCCCACCTACACCTCAAGGACATCTTTGATGAATCAAACCCAATTGCAAGGAAGACTAAAGCAGAAACAAACCAATGGGACTACATCAAATTGAAAAGCTTCTGCACATCCAAAGAAACTATTAAACAAACAGAGAGAGGAATTTCCCATCTATTCCCATTTTTTGTAGAGTTTTGAGCATGAATGGGTGTTGGATTTTGTCAAAGGCTTTCTCTGCATCTATTTAGATAATCATGTGGTTTTTGGCTTTGCTTTTATTGATGTGATGAATGACATTGATTTACGGATGTTGAACCAGCCTTGCATTCCTGGGATGAATCCCACTTGGTCATGATGAACAATCTTTTTGATGTGTTGCTGTATCTGGTTGGCCAAGATCTTGTTTAATATTTTGGCATCTATGTTCATCAGAGATATTGGTCTGTAGTTTTCCTTTTTTGTTCTGTCCCTATCAGCTTTTGGTATCTGGGTGATGTTGGCTTCATAAAAGGTGGAAGGGAGTATTCCTGTTTCTTCAGTCTTATGGAATAGCTTAAGAAGTATGGGTATTAACTGTTTCCTGAAAGTTTTGTAGAATTCGTTTGTGAAGTCATCTGGTCCAGGACTTTTGTTGTTGGGGAGATTCTTAATAACAGTTTCAATTTCTTTGTCTGTGATTGGTGCACTTAGATTTTGTAGTTCTTCTTGGTTCTGTTTTGGAAGTGCATAGGTTTCTACGAATTGTTCCATTTCTTCCAGATTCTCTAGCTTGGTGGCATATATTTCTTTATAGAAGTTTGCAGGATTCTCTGGATTTCTGGCCCACTTTCCCGTATGCATCTCCCAATCCAAACCAAATAATATTGCATCCGCCAATCACAACCTAACCAAAGCAACGATTGCCACCTCAACATGCTTCACCTCAGACTGTATCCAGAGACTTCACGTGTGGAATGGCAACCCTTCAGCTTCATTACTCGGGTGAGACCTTTCCTTTTATAGTATACTCTAATTTCATCTCAGGTAGTTCACTTTCTAACAAAGTCCCATAACCTAGATATACACCAGTTTCTGTGAGAGAGAGCTTATGTTCACACGTATCCATAAACTACTGCAAAATATATACCTGAAAGCAGAAGTACACTAGAGTTTGCAGTGAGTACCTCCCTAACACTTCCTCTCCACTATTCCAAGCTTGGGATCCATGATTGCTCAACAATTTGTTTGGCTTCATATGTTAACTCTCTTTTCAATCACCAGGTTCCAGATGCCACCAGGATGCTGGCCAGGCTTCCCTGGATTGAAGACCCCACCAATGTGTCCTGGAGCTCAGCTTCCCCAGAGACACACCTTACTAGGGAAAGAGAGAGGCAGACTGGGAGTATGGACCGACCAGTCAACGCCCATGTTCAGCGGGGAAGCAATTACAGAAGCCAGACCTTCTACCTTCTGCAACCCTCAACGACCCTGGGTCCATGCTCCCAGAGGGCTAGAGAATGGGAAAGCTATCATGGGAGTGGGTGGGTTATGGGGATTGGGTGATGGGAATTGTGTGGAGTTGTACCCCTCCTACCTTGTGTGGAGTTGTACCCCTCCTACCTTAATGTTTTTGTTCATTAATCCTTTCTTAAATAAAAAATTTAAAAAAAAAGGGGGAGAAAAAGACACCCGCAGACCTTCCACACTTGTGAAGCCACGCCCTTGCATGTGGGAAGCCTGGGTCTGGAAAGTGATACTTGGGGGGGGTCTTTGTGCTTCATGCTATGTGACCCACTGCTATGTGCGCCACTACCTGACCCCTGGAGTATTTTTTTCTCCATAATATTTGACAATTCTGGGATAGTTTCAAATTTTATCATTAGTAAGTTTTAATAAGTAATTTCAACTAACCAACCAATATAAATCAACTAAGCACACTGTAATACAATGAAATATCACAAAGTCAGAAAATTTATAACACATCAACTACTTGGATTTCTTACTGATATTTTATTAGTATGGATTATCAGAATCATAGCAATGCAAATGATTGCACATTGTTCAGGTCCCTCATTTCTAAAATAACTGAAACTGTCATTACCTTATATATTCATATTAGTAACAGTAGTAAAAATTTTTGCTGCAGGTTTTACACCCATTTTCTCTGGGGTTTAGTCTGAATTTTTTCTTTAAATTTCTGACTTAGAATCTTCTCTGAAGAGAGTCTTTTCTTTAGATGTCATAGTTCTTCATAATATCTTTGTCTATGCTTTAAAAGTACTTGAAGAACTTGTATTTGCCACCATCAACAGTACAGCTTAATTGTCTCCACATACAAAAAGATTTGGATCAAGACATTACTACATAATGTATGATGCTTGACTGAAAACAATATCCAGATCATTCTACTTGTGTTCACTTGCCCACCATCTTATGCCATCAAGAGGCTTGGTATTTGAGAAGTCTTCTAGTTATTCAGAGAGAAGTTAGTAACAGTTTTAGTACTGTCCAAAGATTCTATAGTAGATGCTATTATTAAAATTTGTGTTGATGTAGCTTCTACTAGTGATTTTTATTTGAAGACCCTAACCCACAAACTAAACTTACACTGAGAAGTAAAATGAATTTTACTCCCAACCCAATTCAAGCAATATTCTGTTAGATGTTCTGAAAAATAAAATGAAAAAGACATTTTTTTTAGATAAAGACAGATAGATACAGAGAAAAAGAATTAAAGACCCCACAGCATCAAATTCAATGCAATTCAGACCTGAGTTGAGCACATGGTAAAGCTATGCACTATCCAACCTAAGACACAATCTCTTACTTGAAGCAAAGTTATATAAAAATAGTCACATAGGAGATAATTATTTGGCAAATACTGAAATTCAAAATATATACACTACCACAAACTAATGACTAAAGAAACAATTATACATGCTTTGAATCTTAAAATAATTTATGAATACAATGTTGGATAGAATGGGTTCTATATAAATATATAAATATATCCTCTTGAGTAATATCATCACTTAATGTTTTGGTTAGTTAACATGAACACTGAGTGAAAGTTAACATTCTGTAAGTCAGATGAAGATTTTACTACTTTTAAACTGTCCAAAAGGATCTACCCATAATCTTTAGCTAATTTTCTCTATCACATATTTAGTCTATTACAAGAAAAAAATCCTATGTTCAGACTTTTTTGGATGCTTTAGATCATACTTTTTTCATCACTGAAAATTATAATTTTTCTTTGCTAACTTCATACTTCCAAGTTTTCTGAGTGCTTTAAAATTTGTAGTTCAGTAATATGCAAGTTATACAACTTAAAGATTCTAGTCTCAGCTCAGGTTTTTCATTTTTCTCAGAAACTTTCATCTAGTACTTCTGTAATAGGGATTAAAGAAGAGCGACTACTATCAGTAGAAGTTCCTTAATAGAAAGATTTTTTTTCTCATCTGCTGAGGTGTCTTGTTCTCTCATGGATATTCAGGTTTTCATTATATCTTTCATCAAATTTGGTCACTTCATTTCATAGAAAATTATGGTTTGCATTTCAGTGGTTTTAACAAGATTCTTTTATTAGTAAACATTGGTGTGTCCTAATTTAATTTTTGGTATTATAAACTCATTCTCCTTTCATTTGTAATTTTATACAGTTCCAATATAGCTTTTACTTATTTAACAAGTCAAAAGATTTTATTTTTATAATTTATATGTAACTCTCAGTTTTTGGCTCATTTTATTGAATTTATTTTTTTAAATATTTTAACATCCTCTGTATAGTTCTATTCCTTTACAAAAGAGAAGATTTATGAACAAGAGTTCTATTGCAGTAGCAAAGACAGCTCTATTTGAAACTGAAAGAAATCTGGTGGAATTGAATGATGTTGAGAGATTCAAAGAAGCAGGTATTATTCTGTTCTAATAGAAATGACTCCAGAAAATCAGAAAACTGATATGTCAAAGAGAACACCATATTTTTCATTCTACACAGTCAGAAACAAAGATGTGAAACCTCTGGAAATACTGACTTCAAGACCAGAAGTTCTTAACTTTGATCCAGAAGTTAGGAAGTCATTGTCATCACAATACCTATTTCTGATAAAACACTAACTACTACAGAAAATCCAGCTTCCCCAACACAGTGCCCACCCAGACTGCCTTAGCAATCAGCAGGAAATTGCCTTTCCCTATGTAATATCTTCCAGAACTCTGTTACCCTGTATTGTAGCAAACCACATGCAACTACTGAGCATCTGAAATGTGATGAGTTCAAACAGAATTCTAACTTCAAATACACATGAGATTTTAGAGTCCAAAATAGGGTAAAATGGTAAAACATTCCAATTGTAAAACACTCATTAACTATAAAAATTGGAATGAAATGGGGAAAATAAAGTAAGATATTAAAATTAATCTATTTGGTTTTAAATTTTTGAAATGTGACTACCAGATTAGAATTTTCATGTGCAGTTCACATTTCTGTTGGATAGTGCTGTTCTAAGAATTCATCTTTCAGAAGTCATTTCACAGTCAAAAATCCTTTGCAAGAACATTGTGTAAATATAGGCTTTAGTTTTCAAATTACAGTGATTTTGAAATTTCCCTGTTTTATTGTTGTACTGCAGATAGGTATTAAGCTAATTAGGTCGCTATATCTTTCCCATAAAGTATGTTTAAGAACAAACTTAACCATTATCTTATAAGGATTAATTTTATTTCCTGGGCCAGAAAGAGAGTTGATTGGGTAGGGTCCATTCCTTGCCATGAATATAGCCTAATTCCAACCCCAGTATCACATGGGAGTGCTATGGCATAGGGGCAACATCCTAGTGCTATTACATTTCTCCCATCTCTTCCTGTTTCTCTTTGAATGAAAAAAGACAGTTGAAAGGCAGTGAAATCACACATGCACTAGGCCCCAGTGATACAGACACATACATGTTACTTATTTTAATGTTTTTTGGAAGTATGTGGTTTAACTTTATATTATTTAATTAAAAATTATTTGGCTTACATTATAACCAAAACAAGTGGTTTTTCACATATGCTGTTGTTTGGAAAGTATTATAATTTCCTTTGTCACCAAGATATAACTTGCTATTGCAAAAGACCTGTGAGTATAAAAAAGACTTTTTTCTCCATTGTAACATAAGAAATTTAATGTGTATGTATTAATATATTAATCATACTTGCATAATAATCCTTTAATTTTGTTTGTTTGTTTGTTTGTTTGATTAATTCCAAAGCACTGCCCAACTCTGTCTAATGGTAGTGTTGGGGATTGCACCTAGGGCCTTGGTAACTCAGGCATAAAAGCCGTTTTGCATAATCAATATGATATCTTCCCAGTCCTGTTTTGTTTTTTACCTGACGTATCTACTACTTAAAAATGTTCAACAATCTACAACTTTGTGAAGAATAATCAACAGTTAGGAGATGAAGTTAAACATCTAACTAATGAATAAAATATAAACTGTTATGGCATAACTATAAATGGGGAAAAACTGAGTCATGAAAGATTAGTGTGAGGAGTTACTATTTATTTCATAGTTTAGCTTTACTTTATGGCCTCTCTACTTATATAAAGATTAGGTAATATGTGTAACTTACTTCCTCCATTTTACAAATATTTTTCCTAATTATCTGAGGAATCAAATTTTCTGAGCATTGTCTTATTTACTAATCCTTCCCTTCACAGATGTTTGTGATACGAGTCTACTTGTAAATTATTGATCCTATTATTTTTGATGAATTTGTTTATATAGCTTATTGCTAAGTTTATACTACTGGAAATACTTTTGATCTTATATATTCTAAGTGACATATAGTATGCATTATGACAGACAAATTTTATTAATCATACAATTATTTTCCAGCACCGTTTTCTGGCCTTTTGGTTCAAAATGCTCTTCGCTGAGTTTGCCATGAATTTCTGCAATGGTTTGTTGACTTGACTAGATCCTTAGGTGCCCATATACTTGGGTAAACATTATTCTAAGTATGTCTGTGAGAAACATTATTATGTTTCATCTCTTCTCTCCTTTTTTTTCTCTCTATGTCTCGTTACTTCCAATAGTCTTTTTTTAACTTAATAGAACACAGAGAGAAGAAGGATAAAGAGAAAAAGAGAAACAGAGAGAAGCCTGTTAGTAAAGCTTCAACCCCGCAAGTGGGGACTAGGGTCTTAAACTTCAGTCCTTATGCATGGCAACACATGCCCTTTATACCAGGTGTGCCACCACCTGGCCCTCTGAGACAGTTCTGAAAGAACTTAATACTTGAGTTGATACAATGAGTAAATTAGTTTATCTTACCAAATGTGGATTAGCTGAGGATTTGGTGCTTGTGGTTATTACTACTATTATAACAATAATAGGGAATAGTTTATTATACACATAATAGCTGTGTATTATTATGTTTTAGTTCATATGTGTATATGAATATTTATTTAGTATATATCATGTTTAACATATATGTATATCTATATTTATACATATATATCCCATTATTGGACATTCTTCCTTTATATAAAATTCCTTTACATAGAAAGGTTAAGCAAGTAAGCTTACTGAAAAGATAATAAAATTTATTATAAATTAAGACACTTTTTCAATGTAGCATATCATTTTTAAATATATTGAGATAGTTGGATTTAAAAGTACTAATGACAATAAATAAGTAATATACTAATCAAAGGAGAAATAGCATAATGTTTATGTAAAAAGACTTTCATGCCTGAAGTTCCAAAATTCCAGGTTCAATTCTCTGCACCACCATAAACCAGAGCTAAGCAGTGTCCTGCTCTCTTTCTCTCTCTGTAGGTCTTTCTTTCTGTATCACTCTCTCTTTCATTAAAACAAAACATATTTTAAATAGAATATATCAATTAAACTTGGATATTTACATACATTCACTGTAGGTGTCAGCATTGCTTTGTCTTATGCATAGAACTTATGCATAGAACTGTGTTTTTATGATATCATATAATGCAGCTTTTATGTTCAGTTCAGAATTAAAAATTGGAATGACCAATCTAAGATGCAAAGACATATCCTGAACTATTCTTTAACAATTAATTTTAACTTGAGACTGTTTAAGTTCTAATCAGAGAACAAAAAGTATTTCTTTTACTGCCTAAGATATAAAAAGCACTTTTGAAGTTGTATATGCTATTCTCTGAGTTTGAAAATAAGATGATTTGAAAATGTATGCTTTAACATTCTTAGAACCCAATTCAATTTGACACATTTAGAAATAACAGTTCATAATTTGTTGATAAGAACAGTTAGCATAGTGTTGTATGGAGTGATTCACATCAAAGATACCACTACATCACCATGTACATTCTGATGTTCATAACATTCCAGGAAAGGCTACACAGCAAAGCCCTTCCCATTAATACTTGGAAATAGCTTCAACTTGCATCTAGTTGTATATCAGGAAATTAATTATATTCAATTTTTTTACTAGATTGAGTTATTATAACTCATTGGAGAGAGCATTTATTGAAAAGGAAGAGATGCATATAAAATTAGCAATGACACCAAGATGTTATCTAACTCCTGGGAAACTTCTCACTTTCTGTACTTAAATAGAGGTTTTTATTAATACTTATTATATAAATGAGTTTCAGACATTAATGAAATACTGAAATAGTATTATTTGGTCAAATAAATGTCTGTACACTTGAATTTGTACCTACAGGCTGTCTTGCTAGGGGCAGATTCAATCAGAAGTCAATTATTATTTACTCAGAAAATTTTTTACCCTCTATAGCATCATAGTCAAGAATATTTTAGAACTATAATAGAGGAGAAAACGCTTACAATAGATCCAAATCCTTGAATCATATTTTAGTTCATCATCACAAAACAAGATTGCATGTGTTTATAAATTATAAATGACTGATATAATTGTGGACACTAGAGAGAAATATCACAATCCTAAAAAAGCATATAGTTAGGTGTAACCATTAAATATGGAAGTCATTTCAAACAAGAAGAAACAATATAGTGCAGCTTTCCGTTTGCTCAGTTGTTTTATTATTTTTAAAATATGTATTCATTTATCCCCTTTTGTTGCCATTGCTGTTTTATTGTTGTAGTTATTATTGTTGTTGTTATTGATGCCATCCTTGTTGGATAGGACAGAGAGAAATGGAGAGAGGAGGGGAAGACAGAGAAGGGGAGAGAAAGAGACACCTGAAGACCTGCTTCACTGCCTCTGAAGAGACCCCCTCCGCAGGTGGGGAGCCAGAGGCTAGAACCTGGATACTTAAACTGGTCCTTGTGCTTTGCGCCACCTGCACTTAACTCACTGTGCTACCACCGGACTTCCTGCTCAATTGCTTTAAATGGCACATGAGTAATTAACAAAGTTACTAGCTTCCCTTTTTTTTTTTTTCTAGCCTCCAGAGTTATTGCTGGGGCACAAGCACTATGAATCCACTGCTCCTATTCCTGGTGGCCTTTTTTTTTTTTTTCCATTTTACTGGATAGGACAGAGAGAAATTGAGAGAGTAGGGGAAGACAGAGAGGGAGACAGAAAGACACCTTCAGACCTGTTTCACCATTTGTGAAGCAATCCCCCTGCAGGTGGGGAGCCAGGGGCTCAAACCAGGATCCTTGAGTGGGTCCTTGCTCTTTGGCTTTGTACTATGTGTGCTTAACCCAGTGCACCACCGTCCAATCCCCACAGCTTTAACACAGGCTTGTGTAATAACGTGTTAGCAAATACCATTCATTCTGTTCAATAAATGATACCAAAATAATTTTATAATTTGTTTACAGCTCCTTTTTAGCCAGGCATTCTATAGGACATCTGAAATACGGTAGTTCAAGTGTGAAAAAAAAATCAAGAATAGTTTTTCTTCAAATGCCATACAATATATGGAATCTCACTGATAACTGTCTGAGACATCTTCAAAAAGAAAAGAAAAATCTATATTGCTCCAGAAAATAAATATTTATGAAAAAGTTTCAATCATTATTTTATATAAAAGTGAATGATAGAGAGAAGGTGGTGGTGCACAAGGTTGAATGCAAATATTACAATGTGTAGGAAACCAGGTTCAAGCCCACAGTCCCCACTACAGGGGAAAGCTGCTGAGTGGTGAAGAGGTGCTGCGGTGTCTCTCTTTCTCTTCTCTATCTCTCCCTTCCCTCTTGATTTTTCTCTGTATCTGTTGAATAAATACAAAATAAATACTTTAAAAAGTGAAATGATAATGCAGCTTAAATACACTACTTAGAGAAAACCACAAAATGGAGATGATTGCCAACAAGAGGACATTTAGAAGAAAATTATTAAAAAGGCATACCTTTTCTATTCTCTAGTACATAAGTAATCAAGATGACATCTGCAAAAAGATTAATGTCCAAATAATAGAAAAATTATTTTGGTCTTTTAAATCACTGTGACAGAAGTAGAGACTATAGAATGTCAATGCTGGAAAGGAGTTAACGACAACCTAGTCCATTACTTTCATTTTTATAAGTGAGAAAACTGAAGCCCAGACAGGCTTAACCACTACCCACAGTTGCTTGGATTGATTCCATGAAGCCAAGTCTCCTCATGAATTTAGTATTCTTTCCACTCATCCATGAAACCTATGAATTGACTTCAGATTTGGAATTTCTGGACAACCACATTGTGTCACCACATTCGAATGGGTCAGCTTTTTCAACTTATTTATTCAGTTATAAATCAAAGTAAATTTATATATTTGTGAGTTGATCTAGATCAAATAAACTGACTTCAGAAAATTCCATATTTTTGTTAAGATATTTTCCTCAGGAAAAAAAAACAGCATTATAAATTAAGGTGTGCCACTGGGTGAGTAACCAACTCTATCTTTATTATATTTGCATAGCAATGGATATACACAAATTCCTTCTCTTTTTCCTTTTCCTCCTCCTCTCTTTACTTAGAACAGAAAATTTATTTGTTTTTTCATTCTGGAGACCAGAAGTATGCAATCAAGATCCCAGTAGGGTCACCCTCCTAAAGGCTCCAGAGGGAATACTCCCTGCCTTTACAGTTCTTGATGGCTCTAAACATTATTTGACAGTAATCTCTTCCTCTATATTCACATGACATTTCCTATGGTCTCTTCTTTCCCCTTTCATTTATAAGGACACTCATCATTCAATTGATGACACAGCTAAATGGTCCAAGGTGAATTTCATTAAAAAATGTTCAATAAATTTCTTCTGCAAAGGCTCCCTTCCCCACAAATATAGTCAGTTATTAGGCATTGAAAATATTTTTGGGGAGTCAGGCGGTAGCGCAGTGGGTTAGGCGCACGTGGCACAAAGCACAAATACCAGCTTAAGGATCCAGGTTCCCCAGGCTTCCCACCAGCAGCGGAGTCCCTTCATGGGTGGTCAAGTAGGTCTGCAGGTGTCTATCTTTCTGTCTTCCCCCCTCTCCATTTTTCATCCTATCCAACAACAATGGCATCAATAACAACAATAATAATGACTACAACAATAAAACAACAAGGGCAACAAGAGGGAAAAAATTTTAAAAATATGTTTTGAGTAGGTCACTATTCAGTTAACTATAGAAGGTATCACTGTTAAAATGTAAATCCCTATTTTGTAATATTTCTGACATAATCATGGGCATCATTTTATTGGGAACTTAATAGTTTACAGACAGTTCTTGACGTATGGATATAATTTATCTTCCTGTGATGGGTTATGCAAAACACTCTCATTCTCAGCTTATGTCTATTTCCACCATCATGCACCAGGATCTCAACACCCTCTCTGCCCTACTTCCTCCTCTTTCTTCCTTAAGAGTCTTTTGCTTTGCTACAATCCATCAAAAACGATCCAAGTTTCACTTTGTGTTTTCCTTTTCTGTTTTTGCTTCATAACTTCCAACTATTAATGAGATTTGGTATTTGCCCTTCTTCCATCTCAATGTGATTCCTTCAAGATCCATCCAAGATAAGGCAGAAGTGATGACTGCTTCATTTTTAACACCTAAATAGTATTATATTGTGTATATATACCATAACTTTCTTAGCCATTCATCTGTCATTGAGCATCTGGGTTGCTTCCAAATTTTGGCTATTACAAACTGTTTTGCTTTGAACATAGATGTACATGTTATCACTTTGGATTACTTCTTTTGGTTAAATACCCAGGAGAGAAATTGTTGGACCATGGGGTATGTCCATTTCTATAATTCTAATGAACAGGCAGTCTGTTTTCCACAGGGGCTGAACCAATTTACATTTCAATGAGCAGTGTAGAAGGGTTCCTTATTCCCCATATCCCTATGTGTGTTACCTGGGCACTGCTCAGCTCTGGCTTATGGTGGTGCTGGAGACTGAACCATGAACCTCTGGTGCCTCTATCCTTTCTAATGTATGACATTCTTAAAAGTGCAAAGTGGAGTTCTGACAGTGGTTATTGTGAGAAGCTGTACCCCTCTAATCCTATGGTTTTGTCAATGTTTCCTTTTTATAAATAAAAAATATATAGTACTTAAAAAAAGCAGCACAATTCATAATAGCTAAGACCTGGAAGCAACCCAGGTGCCCAACAACAGATGAGTGGCTCAGGAAGCTGTGGTATATATACACAATGGAATACTATGCAGCTATCAAGAACAATGAACCCACCTTCTCTGACCCATCTTGGACAGAGCTAGAAGGAATTATGTTAAGTGAACTAAGTCAGAAAGATAAAGATGAGTATGGGATGATCCCACTCATCAACAGAAATTGACTAAGAAGATCTGAAAGTGAAACTAAAAGCAGGACCTGACCAAATTGTAAGTAGGGCACCAAAGTAAAAAGCCCTGTGGTGAGGAGTAGACATGCATCTTCCTGGGCCAGTGGGGGGTGGGAGTGGGTGGGAGGGATGGGTCACAGTCTTTTGGTGGTGGGAATGGTGTTTATGTACACTCCTAGTAAAATGTAGTCATATAAATCATTAGTTAATTAATATGAGAGGGGGAAAATCAATTGTCTTTTTGAACCCTAAGACAGCAGGAACCCCACATCTCCACTATTGAGCCCCTACTTCCCCCAGTCCTGGAACCCTTGGATAGGGCCCACTTTCCCGCATGCCTCTCCCAATCCATATCAAATAATATTGCATCCGCCGATCACAACCTAACCAATGCAAAGATTGCCACCTCAACATGCTGACTTCAGACTGTGTCCAGAGACTTCACTTGTGGAATGACAACCCTTCAGCTTCATTACTTGGGTGAGACCTTTCCTTTCATAGTATACTCTAATTTCATCTCAGGTGGTTTACTTTCTAACAAAGTCCCAAAACCTAGATATACACCAGTTTCTGTGAGAGAGAGCTTATGTTCACACGTATCCATAAACTACTGCAAAATATATACCTGAAAGCAGAAGTATACTAGAGTTTGCAGTGAGTACCTCCCTAACACTTCCTCTCCACTATTCTAAGCTTTGGGTCCATGATTGCTCAACAATTTGTTTGGCTTTGTATGTTAACTCTCTTTTCAGTCACCAGGTTCCAGATGCCATCAGGATGCCGGCCAGGCTTCCCTGGATTGAAGACCCCACCAATATGTCCTGGAGCTCAGCTTCCCCAGAGACCCACCCTACTAGGGAAAGAGAGAGGCAGACTAGGAGTATGGACCCACCAGTCAATGCCCATGTTCAGCGGGGAAGCAATTACAGAAGCCAGACCTTCTACCTTCTGCATCCCACAATGACCCTGGGTCCATACTCCCAGAGGGATGGAGAATGGGAAAGCTATCAGGGGATGGGCTGGGATATGGAGATTGGGTGGTGGGAATTGTGTGGAGTTGTACCCCTCCTACCCTATGGTTTGTTAATTAATCCTTTCTTAAATAAAATAAAATAAAATAAAAAAGGAAAAAAAAGTGCAAAGTGGTATCTCACTGTTGTCTTTGCAATTCTCTGATAGTGACTGACTTTGAAAAAATGTTTGTTGTTCCATTGGATCTCTTCATTAGTGAAGATCTGTTCCATGTCCTCTCTGTTTTTTGTTTGTTTGTTGTTGTTTTTTTTAAAGGAGTTGTTTTATTGTTGTTGTGATTGGTGAGGTTTCTAAAATATATATTTGGTTACTAGTCTTTTGTCTGATGTACGACATGTAAAGAGCTGCTCCAATTGTGCAGGATATCTTTCTATTTATGTGATGGTTCCCTTTGCTGTACAAAAGTTTTTCAGTTTGATGTAATCTCATCGTTCTTTTTATTTTTGCTTTTGTTTTCCTTGCTGTTGAATTTAAATTTCTAAAGAATTTCTCAGTATTATTACTCCAGACTACTGCAATCATTAAACTAGATATTATTTATAAAAATCATTCCATTAGATTTACAAGATAACTCATATAGGAGGGTGCCTGTTTTGCTAAGTACATGACCTAGCTTCAAGCATGGTTATATTTATAATTTGTCTGAAAAAAGTAGAAGCTATTATTGAGGTTCCATAGGGTGATACTGATACACTGACCATAATAATGATATTTTTTTCTACACCACATGTAGAGGACCATGCATCCTTGTTTCTAGTCATCATCACATTCACTCTTTGTTTTAGTGTAATGATCACCTCATTGTCACTCTGAAAGTTATCTCCATTTTGATGATGACTTATATGACAACTATAACAATAGTATAAATGAGAAAATACAAGCCTTATATAAAGAAGATAAATATGGAGGAATATCCAATTGAAGTTGACCATATTAGTCCAATGTTGCTGCCATAATTGAAAGCCCTTTCATCTCTGCCTAAGTATGTCTATATTATTTATACTCATGATAAATTTATTTTGAGGGTCAAGATGCTATTTGGTCCATGAAAGCTTCAATTTAGCCTTAGAGATTATTACATTAGATTGCAAGGTCAATATTGCTAATAATCTTTATCTTTTCTCTCTACAAAAAGGTAGGGGCCAGGGTGGTGGAGCACACAGTTAAGTGCACACAGTACTAAGTACAGTACAAGGACCTGGGTTTGAGCCCTCACTCCCTACCTACAGCAGGGATGTTTCACAAGAAGTGAAGCAGGTCTGCAGGTGTCTCTCTTTCTCTTTCCCTCTCTATCCCCTTACCCTCTCAATTTCTTTTTTTATATCTTTGTTTTAAATATTTATTTATTTATTCCACTTTGTTGCCCTTGTTGGTTTATTGTTGTAGTTATTATTGTTGTTATTTATGTTGTCATCGTTGGATAGGACAGAGAGAAATGGAGAGAGGCGGGGAAGACAGAGAGGGGGAGAGAAGGATAGACATCTGCAGACCTACTTCACTGCCTGTGAAGTGACTCCCCCTGCAATTGGGAAGCCTGGATCTCAAAATGGGATCCTTAACACCAGTCCTTGCTCTTTGCGCCAACTGCGCTTAACCCACTGCGCTACCTACCGCCCGATTCCCACCCTCTCAATTTCTTTCTGTCCAATAGAATAAAGTGGAAGGGAAAAAAAGGAAAAACAGTCACCAGGAGCAGTGGATCTATAGTGGCAGCATGGAAGGAGAAAAAAAAGTCTCTTTCTAAAGTTCTATGTATTGTGGTTTCTGACCTTCCTTCATTAACACAAAATGCAGTTACTCTGCTTTCTCCTTTTTCCCTTATCATGAAAGAACATCTAAGGGAGTATTGAATTGAAAAAGCTTTCAAACATCACCAGAATTTAAACAGTGCACTTGGCAGGACAGTAAAAATAGCTTATTTACATAATCTTTGGCATCAAGAATGTTTAAAAATTAGTAATATTATTTTCATGTATCTCATTACTTGAACTTATAGTCTTAAATTATTTAACATGCACTTTAGAGGTGATCAAAATTGAATCAGAAAAGAATAATTCAGAGTCATATGAAATTTTTCACTTTTGCTGGCAATTTAGAAAAGGTAAATACTCCTATGATTGGTGAATATTATACGAGTACTGGTTATAATTACAGTGTTAATTTTCTAACTGAGCTCTCACAAAGAGAGACTGTCTCTTCCTGTGTGATCATGGTGATGTCTTAAAAGTCGCAGTATATATACCACAGCTTTCTCAGCCACTCATCTGGTGTTGGGCACCTGGGTTGCTTCCAGGTTTTAGCTATTATGAATTGTGCTGCTATGAACATAGGAATACACACCTCTTTTTGGTTGGGTGTTATGGAGTCCTTGGGGTATAACCCCAGGAGAGGAATTATTGGGTCATATGGAAGGTCCATGTCTAGCCTTCTGAGAGTTTTCCAGACTGCTCTCCACAGAGGCTGTACCAATTTACATTCCCACCAGCAATGTAAAAGGGTTCCTCTGTCCCCACATCCTCTCCAGCATTTGTTGCTGCTGTCCTTTTTGATGTATGCCATTCTTACAGGAGTGAGGTGGTATCTTAGTGTTGTCTTGATTTGCATTTCTCTGATAATCAGTGACCTAGAGCAGTTTTTCATATGTTTGTTAGCCTTTTGGATCTCCTCTGTGGTGAATGTTTTGTTCATTTCCTCTGCCCATTTTTGGATGGGGTCATTTGCTTTTTTGCGGCTGAGTTTGCTGAGCTCTTTATATATTTTGGTGATTAGTTTCTTGTCTGATGTCGGAATACTATGCAGCTATCAAGAACAATGAACCCACCTTCTCTGACCCATCTTGGACAGAGCTAGAAGGAATTATGTTAAGTGAACTAAGTCAGAAAGATAAAGATGAGTATGGGATGATCCCACTCATCAACAGAAGCTGACTAAGAAGATCTGAAAGGGAAACTAAAAGCAGGACCTGATCAAATTGTAAGTAGGGCACCAAAGTAAAAACCCAGTGGTGAGGGGTAGGCATGTAGCTTCCTGGGCCAGTGGGGGGTGGGAGTGGGCGGAGGGATGGGTCACAGTCTTTTGGTGGTGGGAATGGTGTTTATGTACACTCCTAGCAAAATGTAGACATATAAACCAGTAGCTAATTAATATGAGAGGGGGAAATAAATTGTATGTCTCAAAGTTTCTCAAAAGACAAACTGAATCTTTTTAATATATAGGCTATGTATTTGATATGCAGACTCTCTCAAAAGCCTAGACCAAGTAGATTAGAAGCTTCCAATAGCACAGCTATATACAAGATACTGGGTACTGTCCAGCAAACCATAACAAAGGGACTTTTCAAAGTTAACCCAATTAACAAATAATGTGATGATAATATTAACTATTGATTGTCTTTTTGAACCCTAAGACAGCAGGAACCTCACATCTTCACTATAGAGCCCCTACTTCCCCCAGTCCTGGAACCCTTGGATAGGGCCCACTTTCCCGTATGCATCTCCCAATCCAAACCAAATAACATTGCATCTGCCGATCACAACCTAACCAAAGCAACGATTGCTACCTCAACATGCTTCACCTCAGAATGTATCCAGAGACTTCACGTGTGGAATGACAACCCTTCAGCTTCATTACTCGAGTGAGACCTTTCCTTTAATAGTACACTCTAATTTCATCTCAGGTAGTTCACTTTCCAACAAAGTCCCATAACCTAGATATACACCAGTTTCTGTGAGAGAGAGCTTATGTGCACACGTATCCATAAACTACTGCAAAATATATACCTGAAAGCAGGACTACACTAGAGTTTGCAGTGAGTACCTCCCTAACACTTCCTCTCCACTATTCCAAGCTTGGGATCCATGATTGCTCAACAAATTGTTTGGCTTCATATGTTAACTCTCTTTTCAATCACCAGGTTCCAGATGCCACCAGGATGCTGGCTAGGCTTCCCTGGATTGAAGACCCCACCAATGTGTCCTGGAGCTCAGCTTCCCCAGAGTCACACCCTACTAGGGAAAGAGAGAGGCAGACTGGGGGTATGGACCGACCAGTCAACGCCCATGTTCAGCGGGGAAGCAATTACAGAAGCCAGACATTCTACCTTCTGCAACCCTCAACGACCCTGGGTCCATGCTCCCAGAGGGATAGAGAATGGGAAAGCTACCATGGGAGGGGTGGGTTATGGGGATTGGGTGTTGGGAATTGTGTGGAGTTGTACCCCTCCTACCTTATGCTTTTGTTCACTAATCCTTTCTTAAATAAAAAATTAAAAAAAAAAAAGTCGCAGTAATGCTGGCATTACAGCCCATGAATAGCACATTTATTTCCATGGGATCATATTGGTGTCACAGCTAGTAGAACTGAACTTGTAGAGTGCACATGTTATAATGCACAAGGACTATGGATGGACAACTCCCTCCCCCCTTCCATCCCCATCTGCAATGGGAAAGCTTCAAAGTGGTGAAGCAATGCTCCAGGAGTCTCGCTTTCTGTCTCCCTCATGATCTCCCCCTTCCCTCTCAATTCTGTCTCCAGCCAGTAAATAAATAAAACGTTAAAAACAATCACTGCCCTATGGACAGCCCAAAGATTTTTGCATGCAGACTCACAATGAATTTGTGAGTTAAGAATACATTAATAATATTTTTCAGTATATATGTATTTGATTTGTGAGAGGGTTGTGTTTGTTACTTATGGCTATGTAGTTAGCTAAGTATATGTGGGAAAGGAGAGAAAAAAATATTTAACCACATTAATATTCTGGAATGATTATTACCAAACTAACAAGCATGGCAACTCAAAGGGCAAGAAATAAATTATCTAAGAGGGAAAAGTTTTCCATTTGAACTAAAAGACATGAAAATTACTCTAGTTAGAATAGTAAAGTGAAGTATATCAACATGATCATCAGACTATATCCCTAGAAAGTAAAAACCCTGTGGTGAGGGGTAGACATGCGGCTTCCTGGGCTGGTGGGTGGGATGGGACACAGTCTTTTGGTGGTGGGAATGGTGTTTATGTACACTCCTAGTAAAGTGTAGTCATATAAATCACTAGTTAATTAATATGAGAGGGGAAAAATTAATTGTATGTATCGAAGTTTTTAAAACACAGACTGAGTCTTCTTAATATATAGGCTGTGTATTTGATATGCAGACTCTCTCAAAAGCCTAGACCAAGTAGATCAGAGGCAACCAGTGGCACAGCTACTTACAAGATACTGGGTACTATACAGCAAAACATTTTGTCTGAATTGTTGCCATTATTATAATTGTTTTATTCTAATAACAATATATTTAAATAATTTAAATTTTTGTTAATAAGATATAGACACATGTGTCAAATAATAATGTAAAATAGTAATTATACACTATAACCTTGAGTACTATACAGCAAACCCTAACAAAAGGACTTTTCAAAGTTAACCCAATTACCAAATAATGTGATGATAACTATCCATTGTCTTTTTGAGCCCTAAGACAGCAGGAACCTCACATCTCCACTATAGAGCCTATATTTCTCCCATTCCTGGAACCTTAGGATAGCCGACTGAATCCACATGGATTCCAGTCACTTTCAAAGCCATTAACTGGCTATGGAAGAGGGGCAAATGCTAGAAGAAGAAGTATCTACAGGAAGAGCTCATGTTTTAGCAAAAGTTTTATATTCTTTAAATCCAAGGTTTAAGTTGCTGCTGTTGTACTTAAGGTTATAGGGTATAATTACTATTTTACATTATTATTTGACACATGTGTCTATATCTTATTAACAAAAATTTAAATTGTTTAAATATATTGTTATTAGAATAAAACAATTATAATAATGGCAACAATTCAGACAAAATGTTGTGTTGATTAATAAGAAGGATATTTGAGTGCAAGTCATTTATTTTTAAAGTATTGAACTTTAACTTTGTTTTATTAAACCTAGTTCTACATTTCAGCACTATTCTTTATTGTTTATGTTCATAACCAAACCTGAGTTAGAGAGATAGGTGTAGACATGCTATTTAGGTATGTGTAATTTCCCAATGAGATATTTTATTAAAGTATCATGGTAGATGAACTTTATAATTCCTACTAGTCTCCAAGTTTACCATAATTTTGATGTGCCAATTATCTTAATTAAACTTATTTTCAAAAATCAGTGCAGTAGGTAAGAAATCAGGAAAGAAATAAATACATTAGAAAGTTCTTTTAAAAATCCTGCTATTTGAGACTTCTAAATAAAGCAATTCTTTCTGTTTCTAAATAGTTTAAACACTGAGTAAGATCTAATATAAACTTATAGTCAGGTCCTACTTTTTTATCTAACTGCATGCTCTTAAAATAGAACAAGATATTTTTACCATTTTGCAATCAACTGATATTTATTATATTCTAAACATCAAATTTGATACTCCAAAGAAAGAAGCATTTTTTTCATTCAAGAATGAGAATAAATAAGAAAGATAAATTGCTTTCTTCAAGAAAAAGCTATTTCCAGGGCATTCAAGTCCATCTGGTCACATTTGAATATTCCCTAAGAAAAGCCAATCAATCCAGTAGTGTATCTCAGAAGTCTATATATTTTAGTGCATTAAACTGTTGGTATACTGTTTCCATTTCAAGATCTATGCACAGTATTGTATCTAATCCCTGAAACCCACTTATTTTTTCTGCTACGCTACTGGGAAATCCATCACCCAGTTTTAAGGGGTGCAAGTCTGCTTTTACACTCGCATAAGCTGCAACAAGCACATTGTTCTATAAGATTATATAAGATGTTTTACCCCAATAGCATGCAATATAATTGTATTCTATTTAAAAGTAGGTTATATATCTACCTATTCTTTGGGAAAATCAATAAATGGTGCTGTGAAAAATCAATAGCCACATGTAAAAAAAATGTTTTTAAATAGACCAATACCAAACACCAAATAGCAGAATCAAGTCAAAAGGGACCAAAGACCTGGTTATTAGACCTGAGGCTATGAAAATATTATTGATATATCCCCGGATCTGAAAAGCAAAGATGCATTTGGGGACTCAACCCCATAAGCAAGTGAAACTAGAACAAAATTAAATAAATGGCACTCCATCAAATTGGCGTTTTTCTATTGTCTACACATCAAAGATAAATCTTCACAAGGATAAACAAACAACTCAGCAATTGGGAAAAGATATTTGCACATCACATGGCAGACAAGGGATTGACAACAAGCACCTATAAATAACTCATATAGCCCAACAATAACAACAACAAAATAACCCAATTAAAAAGGGGGTAAATGATATGAGTAGTTTCCTAAAAAAACATATGCACATGGCTCACAGACCTGTGAAAAACAATGTTCTATTTCACTAATCACTAGAGAGGAGATACCATCTCATATGTCTGAGAATGGTTTGCATCAACAAATCCAGACATGGCGAGTGCTATTAAGGATGTGAAGGGAACTCTGTACACATTTGATGGGAATAAAAACTGGTACAGCTCCTCATGTAAAACAGTATGGTGAGTCCTTAAATAAATAAAAATGTAAATAACTTATAATCAAGCAATACCACTCCTAGGCACATATCTGAATGATATGAAAACAGTAATTGAAAGGACAAACGTACTCCTCTGTTCATAACTGCATCACTTGCAACAGCATAGGAGTGGGGCAGCCCAAATGCCCATCAACAGATGACTAGACAAAGAAGTTATGGTACATATATTAAATGGAATTGTACTCTGCAATTAAAAAGAGATGACACTGTGTCCTGTGGACAAAGGGTAGCACTTTAGGTGCTACTTTAGGTGCTAACTAATAAAGTAAGGAGGTGAAAGAAACTACCAGTGGGTTTACTCATATGTGGAATATATAAAATTGAAACACAAGAGGTTATAAAAATAATAATAAGTAGTCAAACTTTTTAAAACTTTGCGAACTATATTGGTTATTGTGGGCAACAGAGGGCTGAACTTTTCTGGTGGATGTGATGTGGAGATAAACCTGTGCAATCTTATAAACCATTATTAAATGACTCATAGGATAGATCAACCAATGTCCTGCATTTTGTTATAGAACTTTTGCTGTTAGCTACATTTAAATAAATTACATTTAATTATACAGTTCCTTTTACTGATGTATCTTCTTTCACCTTGAAAAGCAAAATTTAAATATTATTATCCTTAGGCAGGACATAACCTTTCAAACATAAGACAGAATGAATCCCAGGATATTGTATTTGTCAGAGAGATACTGAACTGTACTATACTCTCATCTATTACAATTAAGCCTGGATAAAATTTCCTTTAATTACTGTTAATAGTTCAGGGATCCTGGGACCAAATATATTCAAGTCAGATAAAATTGTTTATCACACGTAGCCAATCTAAAACAGACAGATTTAATTATAGCATTTGTTTAATTATGAGATACTCTAATAAATTCAATAATGACTGCAATAATAATTACTTCCATTTACTTAATGCTTATGCATTATTCTAAATATCATTAAATCTATACAAATAAACCATTAGATTGATATTGTAATTTTCATATTTAAAAATTAGAAAAATAACATTTACAGAGGTTGAACAATATCTAATCCTATACGTGGTTGAGCCTTGATTCATTCTTATTCATTTCAGTGTCTCTTCCATCACCCTATACTACCTATGTTCATATCTGTAAGAAGATTTTCACTACCTATGGTTCAAATTTTTAAAATATGGGTGAGTGATTATAGGTAGACTGAGAACTGTCCATATATCCTGTAGCCAGGCCTAGAACCTCTAGAGAATTGAAGTTTTTATATCTAAGCCTAATGAAAAGTGAAGGAATTAGAAAAGAAAACTTTATTTTCAATAAAGCTGTTTCAAAATGACACTTTTAATTTCTATTTGATGTTGATGTTTGTGTGTGTGTGTGTGTGTGTGTGTGTGTGTGTGTGTGCGTGCGTGTGCGTGTGCATGTGCATGAGCTATTCAATGAGTAACCAACTTTAGAAATTTGATTCTAAGCCAGTTGGGCTGTCAATAGGCAGCTGGTCAGTAAATGAACTCCAGTAATTAGAGTTTAGAGTTAAGTATGGCTTTATTCATAGGACCAGTTAAAAGTTATGAACATACATGATGCATTTCATAGAAAAGAAAAGCGCAGTAGCAAATATGACATATGGACAGTCATTTAAATTTTAGTGAGAAACTTTCCAAACTAACTCATGTGTGTATAGAAGTTTTACTCAAGCTTGTATTGCACCAAAGTAAAAGACACAGGGTAGGGAGAGGAGGGTTAAGGTCCTGGAACCTGGCAGAGTAGAACCTAGTGGGGGTTGAATTGTGATGTGGAAATGTTATGCATGTACAGACTATCGTATTTTACAGTCAACTATAAATCATTAATCCCCCAATAAAGAAATTTTTTAAATTTTTACACAAGCAATGTGTATAATGAAATTAAATTAATATTTAACAAAAATAATATTTTATATTATAGTATAATATAGAAAATGGCAAATTATTGTAGGCAGGCAGTCACATATAGAACACAAAGGCTTTACACAAAAGAATGGGCATTTTGAAGGGGCAAAAATTTGATATCAACTCAAAGAAGCAAGAAGCAGATACTTCTCTGGCATTCAAGCACAATAGCAAGACAAGATAAAGTCCTAGAAATACAATCTAGATGCAGATGTATAAATACCATGCTGGAAGCACATTATAAACACATTAATGACAGCCGGCTGTTGTTGTTGCTGTTGATGCCAAGTATTCACCACTCTGGACAAAAACTTTCCCAAATGGCATGGGGTATAGAGGATCAAACCCAAGTCACATACACGTGGTAAAGCAGGTGCCTTCCCAATTAAATTATTTCACTTTTTTTTTTACAGGGAAAACTTGTTTTTTGTAGTTCAGGAAACATAACATTATTACAGTTATTATAATAATTACTACTTTCATTTTTCTGCCAGTTACTTCTAGGGCTCCATGTGAATTTTACCACTTCTCACTTTTTAAATTATTATTATCTTTACTTATTGGATAAAGACAGCCAGAAATTGAGAGGAAGGGGGGAGATAGGGTAAGAGAGACAGAGAGACATCTGCAGCACTGCTTCATCATTTGTAAAGCTTTCCTACTGCAGGTAGAGAGTGGGGGCTTGAACCTGGGTCCTTGGGCACTGTAACATGTGTGCACAACCAGGTACATCACCACCCGGCCCCCACTTTTTTTTAAATATCAGTTGAGAGACAAAGGGGGGAAGAGATACCACAACACTGTTCCACCACTTATGAAGCTTCTCCCATGCAGATACTCCCTTGTGGTGGCAGGGCCTTGAAGGTGCATCTCTGCACCTGATAAAGTGTCACTCTACTGGGTGAGATAGCTCCTGCTGGCCCTCCCCTCCCCCTTCTTTTGAAACTAGAGCATTTCTTTGCTATAGTTGATGGTGGTACCAAGGATTAAACCTGGGACTTTTTACATATAATTCATCTGCACAATCATTGCACTATCTTCCCAGCCACAATAGGAAACTTTAAAAAAGCAAAGGGGTTTTGGGAGTATTAATCAACCTGTCAACACCCATGTCCAGTGGAGAAGCAATTAGAGAAGTCAGACCTCCACCTTCTGCAATCAAAAGAGATCTTCAGTCTATACTCCCAGAAAGATAAAGAATAGGAATTTTCCAATGGAGGGGATGGGATAGAGAACTCTGGTGATAGGGATTATATGGAATTTGACCCCTCTTTTTCCACAATCTTGTCAATCATCTTGTCGATCATTATTGAACAACTAATTAAGAGTATATGAAATTTAAAATAAAACAATACCCAGGTCAGAAAGATAGTTTACTGGGTAGGGTGTGTACTTTGTCCTGTGTGAAGCCAGATTTGAGACCTGCCACCATATGGAAGGTTCTATATCTTCAAGGATAGCTTAGGTACTATGGCATCTCTCCACCTCCCTCTAAATATTGATATGAATGAAAACAGCAGCCCAAGAGCAGTAAAATCACACTTGTGTGAAGACCCGTCTCTGCAAAAATTAACTTAACTATTAAGTGTAAAAAATGATGTCCATACTTAGCTGTTGTTCTTAGCAGAGCACTGTCTGTTTATTAGTGAGCCAGCACAATACAGATTTAAGCAAGTGGATTCAAAATGTCTCGATACTAAACCAAAGCAATTTTGTTCCTAAAAAAATAAAAATAAATAAATCTTATTTTTGGAGTTGGGGGTGATGCACCTGGTTAAATGTACATATCATCATCTGCAAGGACTGGGGTCTGAGCCCTCGCTCCCCACCTGCAATAGGACAATTTACTAACAGTGAAGCAGGTCAACACATCTCTATCTTTCTCTCTCCCTTTCTATCTCCTATCTTTCAATTTCTCTTTGTCCCATCAAGTATAATAGAAAGGGGGGAAAAATAAAGGAAAAGGAAAAAATGGATGCTGGAAGTTATTGCTTCACAGTGCCCATACTGAGCCCCACAGATAACCTTGCTGGCAATAAAAAAAAAAGTCTTATTTTTCCCCACTATAAGATATATTTGAAAGCATGAGAGAAAAACATTAAGTTAGTGTAACAGCATTTTCAACGTGATTATTATTATTATTTTTTTACTATAAGTTTTATCTCTTTTGAGACCTTGAAGAAATATAAAACACTGATCTGCTGGACAGACGTGATATAATGAGCCTAGTTTCTCTTACAACAGTTACCAACAACAAACTCTACAGCCAGTAAGACATCTAACATTACATTGTCTGCTATAGTGAGAAACCTGGCACCCCCTTTCCGTCCTAGAGATAACTGAGTAGAATAAGAACTGCTCAAGATAGGTCAAACATCACCTTCCATGAAGACGTGTATTCTTCAGAGATCACAGTGTCCTCCTGTAACATCAACCTATTATTAACCCATTTAATTCATAGAAGTTAAAGTAATCTTCCAAAATAAGTAAATCTCTAGGGGATATTAGCAGAGAAAGTCTTCTTTTCCTTTTGTTGTTCTTTTGGGTTGTAGGGAAAGCTACATAAATAGGATCTGAATCTATTTTTAGTGCTTTGTGATCACGATTTTACCAAAAAGAAAAAAAAAAGGAGAAGCAAGTAAAGTGAAGGCATAAGGGTTATCATATACTTTGCCTCTTTAATTTTATATTTGTTCTTCTAGTTTCTTATGCTGAGTAGCTATGCAAATCTAGGGAGAGGGATTTCTCATTAATAATGAAAGTTAAATTAAAGACAAATGGTTTCAGAACTGTTCAAAAGAAGATCTAAGAATTTATTCATCCCAGAATCAGGCTGTGATGCACCTGGTTGAGTGCACATATTACAGGGTGCAAGGATCCGGGTTCAAGTCCCTAGTCCCCACCTATAGGCGGAAATCTTCACAAGTGGTAAAGCAAGCTGCAGGTGTCTGTCTATCTCACCCTCCCCTCTCAATTTCTGTCTCTATCTAATAATTAATTAATTAATTTTTCTGCCATGAGTCATTTGAATATTTATAACATCATTTACAGGCCATAAAAATTATCAATTTAGAAATCTAACACTTAAGGTTTCTGTGAAAACACCTAGATTTACTGTTTTCTGAGTCCTGCCTGCAGTTTCATTGGTGAGACCAGACCAAATGATTTTGCACACCATCTATGGTCCACAGGTCAGATGTTTCCCACACCTGCATTAGAGCCAAGCTTCATAGAGTCTATCATGTCAAACTTATGTGAACCAGTAAAGATTGCATAATGTGCAATAGTACAAACAAATGTCATTTCATGAATGACTCCGTCACCAATTATTTAAATACTTGCTTGTTCCTCTGCTGCAACATTTTCAATTCTTCCCTTCCTCTACCTCTAACTTTTGTCATTTTTCCTTCTCTACCCTCCTTCTTTTCATCCCCCCTTTCTCCTCTACTTTCTCTCTCTTTCCCTCATCTATGCCTATCTGCCGTCCTCTCTTTCTCTTGCCCTCCCTTCACCAGGTGATATCCTAAGAAGCACACCAACTACTGACTGAATACTGATTTCCATCTCTACTTTTAAATGTTTTAAATATGTATTTATTCATTCCTTTTTTGTTGCCCTTGTTTTATTGTTGTAGTTATTATTGTTGTTGTTACTGATGTCGTCATTGTTGAATAGGACAGAGAGAAATTGAGAGAGGAGAGGAAGACAGAGAAGGGGAGAGAAAGATAGACACCTGCAGGCCTGCTTTACCGCTTGTGAAGTGACTCCTCTGCAGGTGAGGAGCTGGATGCTGGAGCCTAAATCCTTATGCGGGTCCTTGTGCTTGGCACCGCTCATATGAGCTTATCCTGCTGCGCTACCGCCTGACTCCCTGATTTCCATCTCTCATTATAATAAACTTCCTTTCTTCTTCAATCCAGAGCTAAAATCCATCTGTGACAGCAGCCCCAAGATTTCCTCCAGACAGAAATAATCCTTTCGTACTTCTGTTGAAGTAGGATAATAATTATGGTATTTGGTTACAATGAAATACCATGAGCGTAAATGAAGCTGGAAGTGACACAATGCACATTTCACTATGGAGCAGTTTTAGCCTAAGACTACAATTTCATGGTAGAAAATTTATAAATGGGATATGTTAAATATAGAAAAGCAAGAGCTGACTATAATCAAATCCATAATTACCAAAATTTTCATCAGCCTACCATAAGCAATATTTAAGAATTGATATATGTAATGGAAATTAGTCATAATATCTACAGACCCTAGTCCAGTGTCCGGGGCCTGATTCTGTTACTTGCTACTTAATACTGGCCAATGGATTGTTTTTCTTTGATTCTGAACTTCTGCACATATATTTTATTTTTTAAATTTATTTTTTATTTACTTATTTTCCCTTTTGCTGCCCTTGTTGTTTTTTATTGTTGTAGTTATTATTGTTGTTATTGATGTCATCTTGTTAGATAGGACAGAGAGAAATGGAGAGAGGAGGGGAAGACAGAGGGGGGAAAGAAAGATAGACACCTGCAGACCTGCTTCACTGCCTGTGAAGAGACACCCCTGCAGTTGGGAAGCCAGAGGCTTGAACCAGGATCCTTAAGCCATTCTTTTAACTTTGCGCCACATGCGCTTAACTTGCTGTGCTACCACCAACTCCACTGCATGTATATTTTCTAAACAGTTTTAGAGTTGACAAATTGTCTATAAATTAGATAATCTCTATCCTTTCCACTTATAAAATCTGTGATTTCAGGACTTAAGTGCCTATATATTTTTCTCTATTTTTATATTTAAATAATTTAAATGCCATCAGGAGAGTAAATATGCAGTTTATCCACTCTTATCTTATTTATTCCAAATATGTACAAATACCATAGATTTGTATGTACACTGGATTTTGTAGTTATTTTCTCTTAGACTTATTAGTTGTCTGGCTGTGGTAGGTAAGATTTTGTTTTGCTTGCGTCTTGTTCCTGTTGCCTCATGCTGTGACTTAAAAACAATACAGTAGTTTGAATGAAGTGAGATGAGGATAAATATTGTCCTCACAGCAATGGTAGCCAAAGTTCAGCAAGAAGAGAGTGGGATAATGGCCCATTTCCTTTTTTGTATAAGCATGGGTGGTAGCCAAAGGTACTCTGTTGAATTCTGCTTCCTGTATACACTATGTATCATTGTGTGTGCTACTAAAGCCAAAGTTTAGAGGTTATTCCAAGTGGAATTTCACACCAGACGAAGAGGGAGGGAAAGACAACAAAATCAACTTACTTCTCTCTTCATTGTACTCCCAATTCTTGACCAAACAGCAGAGATGATGCCAATATAATAAGAAGTACCAGTGAAGTAAGTCTCTTGTTCATCAAGAAGATGAATTAAATATCCACAGCTATTATTTTTGCCATGTGCCCCAGCAAGTACTCCAGGTGGTGATAGTCCTAATGGACATGACTAAGGAACACGCTCCCCTGCCCTTTACTCACATAAGCACTAGTTTCTGAGCTTCTAGTTCCCTTGCCTTGTAATAAATAGTACATCTGTAAATAGGGCCTTGGGTAGACCCAGATTCACTGCTGACTCTCAGACAATCCTAAGGATTTATTAGGTGAAAAAGAACTGGCAGTTTAAATGGAAAGAGGATTGCAGAGGAACTAAGCCTAACTCCCGAATCATGTCAGGAAAAGTTAGTGCAGGAAAAAGATAGAGAGGAGCCAGCAAAGGAAAAGGAGCTGCAGAGGTTAGACATTATTGTTTAAAACAAAGCTACGGAATAATAGAGCCTATGAGTAGGAAGATAGGAGAAAAACTTACTCTCTCAGTCTCAACCTATTCATCTTTAAAATGACACCTCCATAAGAGGATTATTAGTAGAAATGTATGAAGTAACACAGAACATTTATTATGCATTCTAGAAATACAAACCATTGTTATTTTATGATAATATTTACTATATTACGGATGAGTGAACAGTCTGTGGAAAATTTAAGAAAAAGTAGTTAACATAGAGAAAGTCATCTTAGAGTAAGATGACTTTAAGAGAGTATAAGGATACATCTTAACAAGAAATACGATGAGAATTCATAAATACATAAATACAGTGAAGTATAATTTCATTTTTATTTTGTTATAAAGAGGTGAAAATAAGAAATTAGGAGCAAATATAAAAGCCTAGTATTTTTAAATGACAATTTTAAAATAAACTGGTGAAGTCTGAGCAAGTATCAGAGCAACTAAAGAAATAAATATGAAGGTAAATGTCAACCAAAGAGAACAGGGAAATCCTGGAAACTTCTATTAGCCTGCGTAACTTCCTTTCCAATTATACTCATGGAAGATATATTAGTAGAACAGTTTGTAAACAGCTCAAGATAGTCTGACTCTAACCTATCATAGGCATATATGTTTTTTTTTTAATTTCAGGTCATCTTTGTGCCCACCAGAGATATTAGTGTATCTATGTGAGAAAACTCTAGTGACTGTGGAAATAGAATTCTTTGGCAGAACCAGTTGGCTGCCTTCCATAATGTAACATCCTTTTCAGACTGAACCAAAAAACTGTTTTATTTAAAGGAGCTGAAAGTGGATTTCATTATAAGGTGGATTCCTAGTAAATTGTTAAACCAGATATTGTCTTCCATGAAAGTTTTAAATATTTGTAGACAAAGAAGCAAAAATATGTACACAGGAAAAATGAATGGACACATTTAGGAAGTGTGTGTGTGTGCGTGTGCGTGTGTGTGTGTGTGTGTGTCTGTTTCTGCCTCTAAGTGCACCTGTGTATAACAAAACATGTATCTATACACATAACACAATACATGTACTTTTTGTTGCTTTTTGAAAAGAAAAAAAATAAAGTTGGAGAGGAAGCTAAGAATAAAACTAGGACATGAAATATGTATTCTCTCTTATTTGGAGATAAATAAATAATTATGAGAAATGTGCTGTTAATGCACTTCAGTTAACTTGGGCAGTTCTAGGTGGGCAATTCATTTAAGACTTAAAAGGAAATTGATTTCTGGTCAATAAATATCCTTAATAAATCACTGTTGTGCCGACTGCTTACCTAGTGTAGTGGCTCTACACATAGGCCAAATGTTTTTGGATTAAAGACAGAGTGCTTATGGTAGTGCAGGGCATTGAATCTGGGACTTTGGAGGCTCCGGCATTAGAATATATTTGCATAACCATTATGCTATCCTCCCAGCCCCACAATACAAATTTTTAATAAATTATTTAACATTGGTTTACAAAACTGCAGGATAAGAGGGGAGCAATTCCACATTGTTCCCTACACCAGAGTTCTGTGTCCTTATTCCTTCCATTGGAATCTGCAGTTGTTCTCTCAAGGTCACAGATATGGGTTGATTATTATTTATATAACTATTAGTCTTTGTCAACTTTTTCTATAGACCTGCTTCTCTTCCTTTCTAAGTCATATCTATATCTATTACTACTTCCAAATGCATTTCCTTTTTTATCTTCTCTCTCTCTCTCTCTCTCTCTCTCTCTCTCTCTCTCTCTAGGGTCTGATGGAATTGGGAGTTCAGAACTCTCTGGTCATATCCCCCTAACATTTCTCTCCCTCTGGGAGTATGGGCCAAAATTCTCCTCAGGGTGCAGATGATGGCTTCTGTCATTGCTTCTCCACTGGATGTTAGTAGGTCATTCCATACCCCAAGCCTGTTTCTATCTTTCTCTAGTGGGGTGGGTCTCTGGAGAGGTGCTATTCAGAGACACATTGGTGAGGCTGTTTGCCCAAGGAGTTCAGGATGGAATCATAGTAGCATCTACAACATGGTGTTTGAAAGGCAGTTAAGAAATGAAGCAGGCATGGCGCAAAGCTCAAGGACCTGCGTAAGGATCCCAGTTCCAGCCTCCAGTTCCCCTGCAGGGGAGTCGCCTCACAGGCGGTGAAGCAGGTCTGCAGGGGTCTATCTTTCTCTCCCCCTCTCTGTCTTCCCCTCCTCTCTCCATTTCTCTCTGTCCTATCCAACAATGACGACCTCAATAACAACAACAATAATAACTACAACAATAAAACAAGGGCAACAAAAGGGAAAATAAATAAAGTTTAAAAAAAATGAAACAGGACAAAAAGTTTAATAAACAGGAACCAGAAAATATGAATAGAGCAGAAGAGAATAGGGATTTTAGGGTGGTAAGAAGCTAATAATTCTATTTTAGGTATGTTACTAGGGGGCCATAACTTTAGTAATTTTTGTTTGAGCTTGATAGTTAACATGATAGTGGACTAAGTATGTCTGAGAAGTTGTAGTCAGAGTTGAGAATAGTGCTAGAAAGCTGGATTAGGGCAGGAAGTAGCTCCCAAACTAGTAGAGAAAATATAAATTTAATTAACTGTTGACCACATCAGTCCCACCCAGGGTCCGTGTATATTCATATTTAGTATAGGAGGCTGTGTAAGCTCCAAATCTCTGTCATTCTGAGATCACAGTCCATAATTGTAGCTCAGAACATTTGAGGCTGCACTCATTTCAGGACCAGTATTAAGGCCTCAAGTGACAGAAAAAGCAGACCTAGCCTCCTTTAGGAAAGTGGGGTAGTCCCTAACATTACTACTTTATAGTATAGTGAGGGCAAGTTTCTGGAGGGGCCCTCAAAAAGACTTATGATGATGTGCCTGATACAAGTGACCAGTGGGATTCCAGCCTTTAAATCCATTGTTGAACAATTTGTTTGACTTTGTATGTTAACTCTCTTTTCAGTCACCAGGTTCCAGATGCCAGCATGATGCGACTAGACTTCCCTGGACTGACAACCCCACCAATGTGTCCTGGAGCTCTGCTTCCCCAGAGACCCACCCTACTAGGGAAAGAGAGAGGCAGACTGGGAGTATGGATTGAGCAGTTAAACCCCATTCAGCGGGGAAGCAATTACAGAAGCCAGACCTTGCACCTTCTGTATCCCACATGACCCTGGGTCCATACTCCAGAGGGATAGAGAATGGGAAAGCTATCAGGGGAGGGGATGGGATATGGAGATTGGGTGGCGGGAATTGTGTGGAGTTGTACCTCTCCTATCCTACGGTTTTGTTAATGTCTCCTTTCTTAAATAAAAAAAAAGACCAGTGGGGAGTCAGGTGGTAGCACAGTGCACACGTGGCACAAAGCTCAAGGACTAGCATAAAGATCCCTGTTCCAGGCCCTGGCTCCAGCTCCCCACCAGCAGGGGAGTCGCTTCACAGACAGTGAAGCAAGTCAGCAGGTGTCTATCTTTCTCTCCCCCTCTCTGTCTTCCCCTTCTCTCTCCATTTCTCTCTGTCACAACGACATCAATAACAACAATAATAACTACAGCAACAATAAAAAAAACAAGGGCAATGAAAAGGAAAATAAATAAAATTTAAAAAAAAATTTTTTTAAAGCAACCAGTGATGGTGCAGAGAAGGGTCTATTAGAGGTCTAGGCTCATCGTACTAATGGAGGAATCCTAGGATACCCTGATTAGGGCCCCAGGTTATGGAGTGGCCTGGTATTGAGCAAAAAGGCCACCACTAAGTGATTCAGTCTTTTATCTTTATGTAGCTTTTGTAGCCACTGTTTTTTGTTTTTTTTTAAATCTGAAGAGCCTGGGCTTTCTCCCAGTTGTTAAAACATTGTGTAGAATGGAGATTAGCATATGTGTTGTAATTAAAAGTTAATTTAATTAGCCTAAAATGAAACTTAGTAATGAAATATAAATATAAATAGACATAAAAAATGGGGGAAAATTCAGATGCTCAATGATGGGATAAAATCAGAATGAAGGATTTAAGAGTAGGTCTTGAATAGTGAATTTATCAGATGCTGCCACAGGGAACATAACACTAATTTTATTTAAATCTAAGAAAAAGGTACATGATACATTAACTAAATGCACAATACTGAATTAACAGACATGGAATACTCAAGAGCTTTGCAGCTTGATTTCCTTTCCAACTAATTTTGAAGACAAAAGGCAATTTCAATAATGTTTATTTGATTAGCCTACTTTTTTAAAAAATCAAGAAACATTTTATTCCCACATATATTTTGAATTCCTTATTTCCTCTCTTTTTTCCCCTCTAATAAATCCTGGGGATTTATCCCAAATTATATGGAAATAGCCCAATTAGAGACATTTAGTTAGGACCTTGGAAAAGCAAACATTCATCTAAGACAATGAAAATTACAAAAATCTCAACCAAACGTAGAAATTAAGATGCATTACAGGAAATACAAATCCAGTTTAAACAAGGACTTTAATCTAGATTATGTGCAAACATCTGCAATAGTAAAGAAACTTATTTTTAGAGTGTTAATGCTTTACAGTGCAGTTATTGTACACAAGTATAATTTCATTATGCACCTGGCACCCAAAGTTCTCTTCCATCCATCCCTCCCCCTACTTCATCAGAGTTCCTTGCTTTGATGCTATAAACCATATGCTATAATGCTTAGTTCACGATTCACTTAGTTTTCTCCCTTCCTGTCCCTATTTATTAGGTCCCTTTGAACTAGTTGATTATTAGACTATGAGATTCACTTAAGGTTATTAACAAGCCAATCAACATCAACTACAACACAAAAACAATCAATAACACAGATTACACTGAAGACTTTTCAATCAAACTAATTATCTGTTTAGATAGATGCAGCTGTATGTTTATTCCCCTTCTTAGTTGTATCACATTCTCAAACATCATTATTTTCCCTTTTGTTGCCCTTTTTTATTGTTGTTGTTATTGATGATGTCATTGTTAGATAGGACAGAGAGAAATGGAGGAGAGGAAGACAGAAAGGGGAGAGAAAGAGAAACACTTGCAGACCCGCTTCACTGTCTCTGAAGCAGCTCCCTGCAGGTGGGGAGCCAGGGGCTTGAACCGGGATCCTTAGGCCAGTTCTTGCGCTTCGCACCACGTGCTTTTAACCCATTGCTACCACCCAACTCTCTAAACATTCAATATTTTAAATGCTTAAATCTGATTGACTAAAATCTGATGATGGCAATACTGATATGTGGTGGATATATCTAACAGGATTTGAGACCCAAGTAAATATTGAGAATATTTATTTTAACAAAAAAGCAACTTCACTATATCACCAGGGCTCATAATAAGTATTTTAACTACTGTGGTTGTTTTCACTTCCTTAAGATTCATCATATAGAAACCAAAAACTAATATCAATCCAAAACTATCTAAACTCATTCATTTCTAATATGACTGTCATCACATAAGTCATTTCTAGAGGTAAGGAGGAAGAGGCTTATTTCAACTTATCTTTGACTTGTGGAATTTTTAATCAAACTAGAAAATAAATTTACTCCCACCAAAACTTGAAAACTGCATTATAAAAAGTTATTTGTAATAAAGCATCAGAAAAAGTCAATTACAAAAACAGAATGAAGATGATAGCATAGTAGTTATGACTCCCATTCCTAAGGCTCCAAAGTCACAGGTTTAATCTAACACACCACCAAAAGCAAGAGCTGAACAGTGCTCTGGTTTAAAAATAAATAAATAAATAAATAAATGTTAGCAAAGTCAGAACTTAGTGACTGAGGAACAATTAGTACTATTCTTGGAGTCCCATTCATTCACGCTGTCACTAACTCCTGGAAACTTTCAAGTAGGCAACTTTTCTGAGCACTCAACATTTTACAAATTGGCAAAACTTGTCTTTATTTCATTTCTTCAGGCAGATTCTTTCTACGTTTCCTGAAAATAGCTAGCTAATTCAATAAATAAATCTCTACTAAACAATACCTATGCAGTTTATCTATACTATTTATAAATAGTATCTTTAGTAAAAATGTTCTAATTAAAAAGAAACAGAAGAAAACAGACGATATGATGCAGCCAGGACCACTGTGGTTGCAGTGTAATCCTTCAGTATTTTCAACAGACAAATTTAGTTTGTAGATTAAGGGTCACCACTATTTAAAATGAGCTACTGCAGTTTTTCCTAGATTAATATACCACTGAAATAACACCTCCAAAAATTACAATAACCTTTACAAACATCTTAGATCATTCATTTGCCATCAATCACAGATTAACCTATAATTTGGTACTAAAAAGGATTTATCAATTGAAACATAATATAAAGGGATCCAGGCAGTGGCAAACTCAGTCAAGCACCTGTTACCATGTGCAAGCACTTAGCTTCAAGTCCCTGCTCCCCACCTACAACAGGGCAGTTTCATGAGCAGTGAAGCAGGTATGCAGGTGTCTATTATTCTCTTCCTCCCAATTTCTCTCTATCCTATCTGAGATAGATTAGAGAGATATATAGATAGATAGACAGATGATAGATAGATATAGATAGATAGATAGATAGATAGATAGATAGATAGATAGATAGATAGATAGATAGATAAGGGAAGGAAGGAATGAAGGAAGAGAGGAAGGAAGGAAGGAAAGAAAGAAGGAAGGAAGGAAGGTAGGAAGGAAGGAAGGAAGGAAGGAAGGAAGGGAGGGAGGGAAGTAGAAAAGAAGGAAGGAAGGAAGGGCTGCCACCAAGAATGGTAGATTCACCATGCAGGCACTGAAACCCAACAATAACCCTGATGGCAATAAAGACAAACAAATCCAAATATCAAACCAAGTTAAGTCCATTGTACCATGTGGAGGTTGGGTGTCATTCCCAAATACAATCTCCTTGATATTTCTTCCTGCATTACATTGTTCCCTGAGTCCTGCAACAAGATTGGTCATTCAAGACACATGGTGAAAACAGCCAAATGTTGTATTGTTATTTAGCCATGATATGCAGCCCAAATTTCTGCTATTCAGGTCTATATGTAAATGTCCATTTATGTACTGCAGATCACAGAGTTACAATATTTTTTCCAAACAACTTTTTTTCTCCCTTAAAATTTAGAGATACAAATTAAAGCCCCCCCTAATAATTCATCTTCCTTTGTTGCTCTATGACACCACTGAAATATAGTGAAGGTAAAGTGTCATTTCCACTACCTGTACTAAAATATTCAGATGAACTTTACAAGACTAACAATTACTAAGGAAACTATTTCACTGTATACTTTAATTTCTGTTTCTTTTTCAAGAATTGTTGTCTTTACAACATGTGAAAGGATTTCCACCTCCCCCCCCCGTTTTGGCACCATTGATATTTTCATGCTGCTGTTACGTAATTGGTGTCTGAATAGATGAAGCTGCCACCTGTTCACAAATAAAACAAATCACTCTCCTTTGAGAGCATGATATCACTGAATCATAATGGGATAATAAGCCTAGACTGAAGTTTCACATCTGTATGTCTGTACACACCTCCTATTCTCAGCCTGAAAATTTCCCGTAATAGAATAATGATTACATTTAAATAACACTGTAACCATTATCTTGTTATTATTAATTTTAAGTTTTTTTCACTTTTCTATATGTTTACTTTACCTAACTTCCAATTATAATGTGCTGTTTTGAATTATCCAGTCAAAAGCAAATATAACTCTTCCCTTATGCATGAGCTAATATATAATCGAGACACCACATTATTTTCTGGAGCTTAGTTCTTCATCATACCAAACTCAAAATAATTCAAAACCTTTAAGAAAATTGTTATTTATTTGTAAATACTAGAGGCAACTAAAGAAATTTGACTGGGAGATGGCTCAGCAGATAGAGCTCAGAAATTTACACATGAGATTCCAGGTTCAATACCCAGTACCACAAATAGCAGAGTGATCGTCTCTGTCTCTCTCTAATGAAATGAATGAATCTCTAAATCTAAAGGCTTCTGAACTGAATCTATAAGCATTAGTAAGTAATTTTAAATATATTACCTTTTCATTTTAAACTGCTTTAAAAGATTTAAAAGGGTTAACTCTATCATACAGAACAAGAATAATTGACTATGAGAATCAGATAGTTATCTGCAGGGCTATTTTTGGTACACACTATCTTCTCTCTTTTTAAAAATTTTATTATTTTCAAAATTTTGTATTAACTTTATTTATTTGATAGACACAGCCAGATATTGAGAGGGAGGAGAGAGAGAGTTGGAGAGACCAAGAGACACCTGCAGCACTGCTTAACCACCTGTGAAGCTTTACCCCCTTCAAGTGGGGGCTTGGGGCTTGAACCAGACTCCTTATGTACTGCAATATGTATGCTCAACCAGGTGCACCACCACCTGGCCCTGACATTATCTTCTCTAAATCAGTATCTGGAAAAACAATTACAAAGATTCCTCAGAATGCAAAATGATTGCTAAGACACAGCTACAAAACAGTAAGGAAGAAATTATTACCACCAATGGCACATTGAATGTCTTCATGGATTAAGTCGTATTTGGCTTAGTTTTTGACATACTGTTACAAAATAAAAATAACAGTATTGTTAATAAGGCCCTAAGAATGTTCTAGGAAGAATAAATTTGAACAAAAACACCAAGGGTTAATTTGATAGCAATGTTCCAAAGAAAGGCCAGATTTTAAGTTTAGGGATCTTATGCAAGGGATTTAGTTATGTGCTAGATTATACTGACAATAATTTCTTCCTTTACAATATCTTATATATTTGAGCATAATCATTATAATTATTATGAAATAAGTAACTACAGCATGGAAGTAGAAGATATACGTGGGACTATGTGAGTAGTGAAAAGAGAAGGAAGAACAAATAATTTTAGTATTTTGAGGATAATTCATATTTGGAGCAAAAATTGTCATGTGTTCTACAAATGCTTCCAGCATTAAAGATTGCTTTAAAGATATAAATACCATCTCTCTGGAAGATTAGGAGGATTTACATGAAATTGCAATAGATATGATGCCGAGAAACTGATGTTTACATAGAGATGTATGATCTCTTTTCCTTTTAAAAACCTAAAATGATCACTGCAACTGGTTACCTTCACACTACATAGCATTGAATGCCAACATTTACTGAGTAATTTCTAATCATATAAACATAAACCTTAAAGCTTCTTAATTTGGTTTTGTTTTAATAGAAAGCAACTTCAACTTGTATGTGAACTTTCATCTTACTCCATTGCCAGACACAGGAAAAATATATGCACTTGACAAAATTTTTGAACGCTTGCACATTTCACCATCCATTATCAATTTAAGCAGTGTTGTCTGACTACAGCAATACAAGCTGCTAAACAGAACAGATGTTAACTCTCTTCAGTCACCAGGTTCCAGATGTCATCAGGATGCCGTCCAGGCTTCCCTGGACTGAAGACCCCACCAATGTGTCCTGGAGCTCCGCTTCCCCAGAGACCCACCCTACTAGGGAAAGAGAGAGGCAGACTGGGAGTATGGACCGACCAGTCAACGCCCATGTTCAGCGGGAAAGCAATTACAGAAGCCAGACCTTCCACCTTCTACAATCCACAATGACCCTGGGTCCATGCTCTCAGAGGGATAGAGAGTGGGAAAGCTATCAGGGGAGGGAGGGGGTGGGATACGGAGATTGGGTGGTGGTAATTGTGTGGAGTTGTACCCCTCCTACCCTATGGTTTTGTTAATTTACCCTTTCTTAAATAAAAAAAAAAAACAGAGGATATACTATCATTCATATACTATCATTCATATACATTTTCATATGTATAGTATGTTCCAAATGTTGGAAGTTAAAGTTGAAACATACAAAGAAGTCAAAATGAAGTAAATTTGTATAAAATGTCTGTCTGCTTAATATTGGTATGCTATGTGGCAGGACATCCTGCATTATGAATAAATGTATGCAAGAATCATTGCATTGACATAAAGAAAACAAAATATACAAATTGCCTATGCCCTTCCCCTGGCAGCCAGTAACAGTATCCCATTGAGATTTAAACTCAGAACCTCCTGAGAACAGATGGTAGAGACCTTATCTTCTTGCTGATCACAGCATGGAGTAGTGTAATGGTCTGATAATACAGTCACATGAAATACAAGTCTTTTAGTCTCCCAGTTAACTCATTTTTTAAAAAGATAAATGCTTAATTTTTTATCATGATAAATATTTCACTTCTATCTGGTCTGTCCTCACAAACCAACCTGGAACAAACATAATCAACAGAAACAATCACTTCTATAAACCCAACAGAAACAATCTCTTCTGCTAAATTTAGGTTTAGCTGGTAGCATATAATTAGTAAGCCAAAATTCTTCCTTCTGGTATTTTTGTCAAGCAGATTTATTTCGTGTTCCATGTGTGAGTTGTGCTGAGGACAAAGTAAATGGAAGAGTTCCTTTGGAGAAGGATAAGATAGATTCTAGGATCTGAATAATTTCTCATTTTCAATAAGTAAATAATGATCTTGGCAAGACACTACAATGGAATTTATTCTTCCATTTTTCCGTAACTTATAAGGATGCCCCATGATGATACAGATAAGAGAGTATGTATTTAAAAGACAGTAGCATTTTTTAAAGATTTCTTCAAGCACATACATCTATGTACAAAAACCTGTTTTAAACTTTGCAATAGATATTACTCATAAAAGAGAGAAACTATGGGGAAAATGGGAAAAAAGAACCATAACAATAATTATATTTACATCTTATCATCAGTGTTTATTATCAACACTTGGCTATATTTTCAGCCTATCCATATTATTCGTAGGTAGAAGTCCTGACTTATAAAAGATGAAAAAAAAAAAAAAAGGAGCCAGACAGTGATGTACCTGATTAAGTGCACATGTTACCATGCACAAGGACCCTAGTTTAAGCCCTGATCCCCACTAGCAGAGGGAAAGTTTCACAAGTGGTGAAGCAATGTTGCAGGTATCTGTCTCTTTCTCTCCTTTTCTATCCCTTTTCCTTCTCAATTTCTCTCTGTCTTATCAAATTAAAGGTTTAAAAATAAAGAATAAAAAAGGCGAGGAAGGAATAAAGTCAAATGAAGTCTTTTAAATCTATCATTTGATTTAAATTCTCTAAAGGATATTGAATATTTTGTGAAAAAATCATATCATAAATCACATATTTCACTTAATGTCTGATGAGAAAAATGTGGAGGCTCAAAGACTGATATTTATCAAACAGGAATTAGAGAACAGGACTCGCATGCCTGAGGCCTCACAGGTCCTATGTTTAACCCCCACCAGTCTTATTTGCCAGAGCTAAGTCGTATTTTGGTCTTTCATTCTCATATTCTCACTTCATAATTCTATGTCTCAAAAATATCTCTTTTCTGGAATTGTTGTCTATGTGCTCCCTTTTATTGTTTCTTTTTACAAAAGAGATATAAAATGAAACAATAATAAAAGCAAGCATGTAGACAACAATTCCAGCTAAGCCATACCAAATACACATTAGAATAAATGCAATTTCAAATATACTAGCTATGGTTATGAATGTAACACATGTCTAGAATCTGAAAGTGAAGGAATATAATTCACAGAAATAGGAGGTAACTTGATCAGTATACAAAGAGATAAAAAAGAGACCAACACACAAATGGTAATAGATATCAATACTTGTTGATTTATTTATTTTTCATTAATTGAAGAGAATATGACATTTCCATATGTCTTTTTCTAAAAGGAACAATTTAATCAATACCTTGGTATTTGGGGAAGGAAAACGTGTTCGCAGTTTTCTTTTACTGCACATCAGTGTGGTAAACACTAGGTAAGTGTTTTTTGTGACATGTTTTGTTCATGATGTATCAGAAACAAGTTACTGATCTATAGCCAGAGAAAATGTTTAGCTACAGTTAAACTAAAATAGTTTACCTACAGTTATCTTTCCTTCTTTTTCAGCCACACCTTTGATAAGATGATAAAACCTGCAAGTCAGACATTTTCTTTTAGAAAAAAAACTATTTGACAAAAGATTCAGGAAATCTCCCGTTAACAAAGAAATCATCACACAGTAGGGAGAATGAGTAGGGAGAATATGACTTTCATCAGACAATGATTTAAGACATACATAAGGGATATATTTGCATAATGCTAGTTTTACTTCAAGATTAACTCATAATTTTGAGTTAATGGTAGGAATAACTACAGCAGTTTCAGAAAGTTTTTATATCTGTTTCACCCCAAAAAGTATTGAATTATCCTAATCCTAAAATCTGGTTTCACAAAACTTTCAACTCCACCTTACAAATTACATCGCAGATTACAATGTTGCTGGTAAAATATTATGGTTTCAAAAATAAATTACACTGAAATTTTGCCTTAAGAAAAAACTATAAATATTGATGGTGTTGGGATAGGAAGTAACTGTAAAGCACAGTTTTGTTTAAGAAGTAACACAGGTCAAAATGATTTATACAGAGAGCATATAACAAATGACACTCAGCATAATGCCTGTATAAAAGAAATGTCTACTGTTGTCACAGCTGGATGAGTGACCTTTTCAACTTTTTCAAGTTCCACCTTTATGAATTATTGGTAATTTCCTCACTATTGGATAGGCATCCTCTCAGAACCACATTCTACCTTCCTCTTTTTATGCTGTGTACACATCAACTAAACAAAAACAGGACTATTGGAGAGGTGAACTTTCTTTTTTCTGTAGAAACTAGTGTTTGCCACAACTTCTTTAAAAACAAGATTCATTATCTTTGAGTGGCAATTGAAGCCCTAGAGCACTTTTTCTTGGCAGTATCCTAGAACTTTTCTTGTTACATCATGCTTGTTAGAGGACCACCTTGCATCATCTTGAAAAGGAGTTCAAAGAAAAAGAATGAAACTATTTCATTGGTGGGAGACCAAGTAGAAGTCAATTACTTTGTTCTTACCATTTTTAGAACCTTACTCTTAAACTTGCATAGCCTAACTAACACTCCCAGTTCACCAGGAAGGACAGCAAAAAGCAAGGAAGATTTGAAGTACTTCTGGCTACTGGTGAAAAGCCACTATCTTGGCTAAATGCCCAGTTGCCCTAGTGTTTGTTGAATTCCTCAGGCATCTGCACTGGTTTAAACTGTCTTGAGGGCAATAAAACTGGAGGGGTGTCTGAGGAGGGTTTCAAGGGACCTAATTTACATTTCTACCTAATATTATTGTACATGTTAGTGGCACTTAATTCTTTTTTAGTCTCTTTAAATCTTTTGTTTGCTTCCTGTAACAATTCTGTTATAAATTAAGAATTCAAGGTAAACTAATTTTAAAAGTTTTTCTTGCATGATACTACTAGGTCTAAAAAGACCTGGTTTGGTTCAGATATCTCTGCTTATACATTCACTGAGTTTTCCATAAAATAAAGTTTTTCCTCTTTTGAGTTCCAACTAAGTTCGGGACATTCTTATTTCTAGTGGGAGTCTCAAATATACAATGAGGCTCCAAATGGGCGAGATTTATCAAGGACCTTTCTAACACTGACCATGACAAACTTCCAAGTAACTGGAAAAGTAGAAGGTGAAATTCTCCAAGTCATTAGTCAATTTCAGGGCTAATACTTCCATTATTTCTAACTGTAAGGCTTCTTAAATATAAGTGAAAGTTTATCAAAACCACATTTGGAGGAATCAACTCGTTTGGAAGGTTGTACTACTGTTTTGAAATGAGGACATCCTACTCTAGCAATAGGGAGAATCCAAGTTCCTGAAAACTTTGTCACTAAAATCATCAAAGGACGCTCATTAAAAGTCCTAAAGGAATAAATAATAAAGCTAACTTACTTGCTTACTAAATTTGCATATCTGGTATAAATAAAAGATAAGAAGTAGGAAAGGGATATAAGTTGGTATAGATACCTCTAAATCTTTTCCTGTTTCAGTATAGATAATTGCACCTAAAATAATTATAGGGCATCATAGGGGAACAGAAACAAGGACTGTGTTCATTTTTCAAAGTAGCAAGGAGTCCTTGGGGTAAATAAGAGTTGCTAAAATAGATTTTAATTGATCTAAGTAAGTGTATAATCCTTGGAGGCAGAGGTCTGAGAGAATATGGGGCAGGTATATAGGGAAGGGCAGTAAGGTTAAACAATAAATACAGAACCAAGGCTTAAAACTTCTATGGGACTTGTTTTCTCTTATAAGCTGTTCCACCCCCATTTTTACCTAGACAAATCTAACAACACAAAGATTAATGATAATTCACCCTTCCCCTAACAATTTGACATCCATTCAAAGACAAAAGTGCTTTTATGGGAGCTGTGAGATCTAGCATCAGATGCCAAGGGCCATGGAAGGACTCTCCCTTACATATACACTAAGTGATAAGCATAAAGATCTTGGTTGTTAACCATATAAAGTGATCAATGAAATACCTTCATCTCCACTTAAATTATGTCCTAGGACTTCCCAAGAATGCATACTTAGATAATAACCCACAGATGAAACAACTCTTGAAGAAACCTAGCAAAGTACTCTCATTACACTATAAATAAAAAGGAAAATTGGAAGCAAACACACCAATCCAAAAAGATCTATGTATACTTATCTTTTGGTGGTGGGAATGGTGTTTATGTACACACCTATTAAATTGTAGTCATATAAATTACTATTTAATTAATATGATAGGGGGGGAAATTAATTGTATGTCTAACACAGGGACTTTTCAAAGTTAACCCAATTACCAATTAATGTGATGTTAACAATAACTATCCATTGTCTTCTTGAACCCTAAGACAACAGGAACCTCACATTTCCACTATAGAACCTAAACTTCCCCCAGTCCTGGGACCCTAGGGTAGGGCCCACTTTCCCATATGTCTCTCCCAATTCTTATCAAATAACATTGCATCTGCTGAACGCAACATAATCAACACAATGAGTGCCACCCCAGAATGCTTCACTTCAGACTGTGTCCAGAGACTTCAGGTGTGGAATGACAACCCTTCAGCTTCATCACTCAGGTGAGACCTTTTCTTTCATAGTATTCTCTAACTCCATCCCAGGTGGTTCACTTCCTAACAAAGTCCCGAAACCTAGATATAGACCAGGTTCCAGGAGATAGAGCATATGTCCACACATATCCATAAACCAGGGCAAATATATACCTGAAAGCAGAAGTACACTAGGGTTTGCAGTGAGTACCCCCCAACACTTTATCTCCACTATTCCATCCTTTGGGTCCATGATTCTTCAACAATTTGTTTGGCTTTGTATGTTAACTCACTTTTCAGTCACCAGGTTCCAGATGCCATCAGGATGCCGGCCAGGCTTCCCTGGACTGAAGACCCCACCAATGTGTCCTGGAGCTCCGCTTCCCCAGAGACCCACCATACTAGGGAAAGAGAGAGGCATACTGGGAGTATGGACTGACCAGTCAACGTCCATGTTCAGCAGGGAAGCAATTACAGAAGCCAGACCTTCCACCTTCTGCAACCCACAGCGACCCTGGGTCCATGCTCCCAGAGGGATAGAGAATGGGAAAGCTATTGGGGAGAGGACAGGATACAGAGATTGGGTGGCGGGAATTGTGTGGAGTTGTACCCCCTATCCTATGATTTTGTTAATGTCTCCTTTCTTAAATAAAAAAAAGAAGCACAATTTATAATAACCCAAACCTAGGAGCAACCCAGATGCCCAACAGCAGATGAATGGCTAATACTACTCTCCTATTAAAAAACAATGAATTCTTGTTACTAAGTTATTAGGGAATTTGGTTTACTTCAAAAATCCCATGGTTAAGATTTTCTGTATCACACAAGACCTTACCATGATTTATGCCATTTAATGCTATTTACATATATCTGTATCTTATATAGTTAACACAAGCAGTTGCTTCTGGTCTCCTTGGTATAAGACTATAAATGATTTAATATTTCAATTAAACAGTCATTATTAGAAATGTATTAAAATTTGAGCCCACTGTTAAAATTGAATCAGGTTACCGATTTGAAACCTTAAGTGCTTAGACTGAAGGAATATATACTCAAAACTGTGCATTAAAAAGTTTGAGTTTCAATCTATTTTTCTCCTCATGTATTAATTTAATAGTGATTTGTATAATTATGTTAATAGAAATGTATATTAACACCGTTCCTGCCACCAAAGGTCTGTGTCCCCACCCCCACAACCCCTTTAGTGAAGCTAAAAATACACCCTCTCCCCCAACTCAGAGTTTTTTTACTTTGGTGAAATACACCAAACTCAGTCAAATTCTAGTTTGTTTCTCCCTGTTTTTCTTTCTCTATTTCTGTTTATGAGTGGGATCATCCCATACTCATCTTTGTCTTTCTGGTTTATATCACTTAACTTGATTACTTCTAGCTCCACCCAAGATGGGTCAGAGAAGGTGGGTTCATTATTCTTAATAGCTAAGTAGTATTCTGTTGTGTATATATACCACAATTTCCTCAGCCATTCATCTATTGTTGGTCACCTGGGTTTCTTCCAGTTTACAATAATAACTATATTGCCTTTTGAAACTCTAGGACAGCAGAAACCCTCCCCATTCTCTATAAAACCCGTATTTCTCCCAGTCCTGGAAGCTCCAGGGCATAACTTGTCTTCCTGAATGATTCACTCAATCCAAACCACTTACTGCTGCAACTGCTGTGCTCAACCAAATCAGTGCAACCAGTACTACCTCAATCCCTTTCACTTTGGATTGTGTCCATAGACACCAGGCATGAAATGTCAACTCTTTCAGCTCCAGCACTCTGGTGAGACTAGATCATAGGACTCCTCAATTCCATATCAGGTGGTGTACCTCTTAACAAAGCTACAGAACCTAGATATAGATTAATGCCAATGAGACAAAAAATACGTGTACATGTACCCTTAAGTTAAGGGGAAAATATACACCTTAAAGTAAAAATGCACAATAGTTTGCAGTGACCCCAAACAGCAAGCAAGTAGAAAGACCTTAAAAAAAAAAGACACCATAAAATGATATTTACATACCTTTCTCATATTTGGGAGCTATTCTCTGCCCTGACCCAGCTTTCTTGCTCTATTTCCAACTCTGAAACCATCTCTCCAGACAAGACCTTTGGTCCACTTCCATTTTAATGCTCAGGCAAAAATTAGTAAAGTCATAGGCACCTTGGTTTATACCTAAAATAGACTCATCTGCTATATTCCTGCATTTAGGTTTCTGACTATTAAACAATTTGTTCTGCTTTATATCTTAATGTTTTTTTCAGACACCAAGTTACAGACGCTACCATGATGCTAACCTGACTTCCCTGGACAAAGGACCTCATCAATGTACCCTGGACCACCACCTCTACAGAGCCCTGCCTCAGTAGGGAAAGACAGGGATAGTCTGGGAGTATGGATCAACCTGCCAATGCCCAGATTCAGCAGAAAAGCAATTACAGAAGCCAGACCTTCCACCTTTGGCACCCCATAATGACCCTGGGTCCATGCTTCCAGAGGGATACAGAATAGGAAAGCTTTCAAGGAAGGGGAGGGGATACAGAATTCTGGTGGTGGGAACTGTGTGGAACTGTGCCCCTCTTATCCTATGGTCTTTTTGGTATTTTTTATTTTATAAATAAATAAATATAAATTCACATTCTTCACCTCGCCTGGGGTGGAGCTTAAAGGAATCATAAGTGAGATAATCCAGAAAGAGAGAGATGAATACAGGATGATACCACTCAGACAGAATTTGAAAAACAAGAACAGCGGGTGAAACACAGTGCAGAACTTGTTTGCCTACATTACTATATGTATTTCCACTGTGAACTTTACTGACACAGTATATACTACCAACTCTTGAATATGGAATTGTGTGGAGTTGTACCCCTCCTACCTTATGTTTTTGTTCACTAATCCTTTCTTAAATAAAAAATTAAAAAAAAAAAAAGAATATGGGATATCAGTGTTGCTGTGAACACCTCTCTCTACAGCTACAATCAAAACCCCAAGCACAGTATTTTGATTTGCTTTTAATCTGGTGTTGCTATGATTCTAGTTGTACTAGTGGAATATGAATAAAGTCTATGTGTACACTTCAGGTCTAATAAGCTGATAGACTTTATTACAATCTTCATTTTACTTTCTATTAGCTATAATAAAAATAAGATATTCTGGTCAATAGAAAAGATAGAGGGATCCTGGGTTTCCAAATAATATCTTACAAGTTAACAAAACAGAAACAGTTTATAAAGATATATATCTATATATAAATATATATGCCTATATATAAATATTGACTGAACACCATCCTGAGAATTGTAATTCCCTCAATGACAATTTGAGCAAAACTTAATACATAATTAATATCAGTTACACAAACTAAGAGTGGTAAATCAAAATCACTTTTGAAAAGCTACTGAAAGAGGGGCCAGTGGTGGCGCACGTGGTTGAGTGAGCACGTGTGCATTGAACAAGGACCCGGGTTCAAGCCCTAGGTCCCCGCCTGCAGGGAGGAAGCTTGTAGAGCAGTAAAGCAGGACTTCAGGTGTCTCTCTGCTTCCCCCTCTCAATTTCTTGCTGTCTCTATCCAATAATAAAGATAATAAAAAATAGTTTTAAAAAGCTACTAATATATTGTCAAATTTATACTATAATTCTCAGTGTTTCCTAGTTAAATTATTTAAAGGCAGACTCAATTATGAAAGGAATTCACTTCTACCTGCAGGATGTCATGGGATGGGGTGGGGATGTAACGCAAAAGGGTTAAACACAGCTCTTGGAGAAATGTAATGAGGAAAATTTCTCATTGTACAAATATTGCTCATAAATGGGGGGGGGGTTCAGTAAAGTTCTTTGGTGGAAAATAATCTGAAAATCTCTATACATATTTCCTGAATAAGCAGCAAACTTTTTGAAAATAGATCCCATGTATTCACTGCAAACAATGGGTCTCTGATTAGAGGGAAATGTAGGGAAATAAAGTTAGACCCGATTGCTTCACTTTTGGCAAAGTAAAATGAATCATGTACACTTGAATTACTCAGATCCTCTTTCCTATCTTTTTTACTAAATTCCCTTTTCTAAAAACACAGGGGTCCGGATGCTTTAGCAAAAAAAAAAAAAAAAAAACTTAATACTTCTAAATTCTGTTGGTTTGGATATCCTACCAGAATTTTAATAACATTTATTTTGCCTTTGTGGAAAAAGCTAGGTCAGGGTAAGATTGGTAAAAGGGGAGACTCATCATCCTGTGATCCTGTCTCCACAATGATAAAATGAGCCACAGTTTCATAAGGTGGCACTTTAGTTTATAAAGCTTGATTCTCCTTTTTCTTTGGAATTTGGCAATATGATAATGGGGAGAATTTCCTCCACCTATTCAATAACCTTCTCCTCATTTGATGAGAATCTAAATGAACTCACTGGAACAATTTTGGGTGAAGGTTAATCCAGTGGTGTAGTCATGTGGGGAATGTTGTCTGTCAAATATTGTGTGTGAAAGATCAACTGTATAGCAATCTTATTTTGAAAGTTCACACTTTAACTATTTTAATTAATTTTTGTCTTTATTAAGACACATTCTTTTTTTTATTTTCCCTTTTGTTGCCCTTGTTTTTTTATTGTTGTTATTACTGTTATTGATGTCGTCCTTGTTGGATAGGATAGAGAGAAATGGAGAGAGGAGGGGAAGCCAGAGAAGGGAAGAGAAAGATAGACACCTTCAGATCTGCTTCACCACCTGTGAAGCGACCCCCTGCAGGTGGGGAGCCAGGATCATTATGCTTTGCTCCACGTGTGCTTAACCCGCTGTGCTACCACCCAACTCCCATTAAGGCATATTCTTAAGTTACTAAGGTTTGTTTCAACAGTTTGAATTGCTCACCAATTACTATTTGCTCCTCTCTCTCTCTCTCTGTCATAGAAAGAAATCTTATTAGACACAGTCTGAAGTGAAGCATGCTGAGGTGGTACTTGTTGCATTAATTAGGTTAATTAATTAATTAGGAATTGGCAGATGCAATATCATTTGGTATGAATTGAGAGAAGCATACAGGAAAGTGAGCCCCACCCTAGAAGTTCCAGAACTGGGGGAAATACAGGCTCTATTGGGGAAGTGGGAGGTTCCTGCTGTCTTAGGGTTAAGAAGACAATAGATAGTTATTGCTATAATCACATTATTTGACAATTGGATTAACTTTGAAAAATTCCTTTGTTAGGATTTGCTGTATCATACACAACATAATCATAATTTATGTCCTTTGACATTATTTGTATATAGCTGTGCCACCGGTTGCTTCTGTTCTCCCTAGTCGAGACTTTTGTGTGAGTCAACATATCAAAAACTCAGCCCATGTATTAAAAGACTCAGTCTGTGCTTTAAAAAGTTTGAGAGATACAATCAGTATTTCCCCTCTCATATTAATTAAATGTAATGTATATGACTACAAATTAATAGGAGTGTACATAAACGCCATTCCCACCACCAAAAGACTGTGTTCCCATCCCATCCACTACACTACCCCCGCCCCCCGCCACTGCCCCTGGAAGCTGAACATCCATCCTCACCCCAGGGTCTTTACTTTGGTGCCCTACTCCAAATTCAGTCAAATCCTGATTTTAGTTTCCCTTTCTGTTTTTTTTTTCTCAACTTCTATTTATTAGTGGGATGATCCCATATTCATCTTCATCTTTCTGACTTAGCTCATTTAACATAATTCCTTCTAGCTCCATCAAAAGTGGGTCACAGGATGTGGGTTCATTGTTCTTAATAGCTGCATAGTATTCCATTGAGTATATACCACAGCTTTCTCAGCCACTCATCTGTTGTTGGGCACCTAGGTTGCTTCCAGGTTTTAGCTTTTACGAATTGTGCTGCTATGAACATAGGTGTACACATGTCTTTTTGGTTGGGTGTTATGTTCGTACTCATGACCACAGAATGTGAGCTCAGATCTATAGGGATGCAGTGGTCACATAGGTTCCTAAGCTGAATATGGGCCCCAGACCAAATCAAATCAATGGGGTTTACAGTCAACAATATTTATACACCTTTCCCATATTAAGGAGATACTCTGTTCCCTGATCCAGCTTTCTAACATCATCTCCGCAAACAATATCCTGGATCCACCTGTATATCAGATTTCAGGCTCAGGGGGAAAAAAATCTAGTATAGCCACAGGCCCTTGGGAATAAAACTAAAATATGCCTACTAGCTATCTACAAAATGGAGTACCCCAAACTCTTCATGTGCACTATTCCAGCCTTTAAGTTCATGATTGATCAACAATTTATTTGGCCTTGTATATTTGTTAACTCTCTTTTCAGCCACCAGGTTCCAGATGCTAGCAGGATGCCAACCAGAATTCCCTGGACAGACAACCCCACCAATATGTCCTGGAGCCCTGATTCCCCAGACCACCACCCTACTAGGGAAAGAGACAGACAGGCTGGGAGTATGGATCGACCTATCAACGCCCATGTTCAGTGAGGAAGCAGTTACAGAAGCCAGACCTTCCACCTTCTGCATCCCACAATGATCTTGGGTCCATATTCCCAGAGTGTTAAAGAATAGGAAAGCTATCATGAGAGGGGATGGGATATGGAGTTCTGGTGGTGGGAATTGTGTGGAATTGAACCTCTCTTATCCTATGGATTTTGTCAATGTTTCCTTTTTAGAAAGAGAGAAAGAAAGAAATGGAGGAAGGAAGGAAGAAAGAAAGATAAAATAAAAAGAGAAAGAAAGGAAGGAAGGAAGGAAGGAAGGAAGGAAGGAAGGAAGGAAGGAAGGAAGGAAGGAAGAAAATCTTATTAGGCAGAGGGAGATAGCATAAAAGTTACAGTACACTCTCATATTTGAGCCTCCCAAGTTCCAGGTTCAGTCTCCTGCACCACCACTAGTCAGAGCTGAACAGTGACTCTGGAAGAACAAAAAAGGGGGAAGGAAAGAAGGGCAGACAGATGGGAGAGGGTGGGGAAGGGACAAAAAAATCTTGCCTTCACAATAACGAATAATTCCAATTTTTCTTTGAGATCTTTGACTTGTTTTCTCCATTTCTCTAATTCTTTGGGTGCATGGCTAACCCTCTCCCTGCCCACCGATCTGTTATAGGAAGAATCTCCTCTTTCTCTAATACTTTTCAGAACTCTTAACTTCATGTTAATTGTGATTACATTATCTTGGCACAGTTTAGTCACTACTTTTTTCTCTTCCTTTCCCTCTTTCTTTATTTTAATTAGGTAGAACAGAGAGAAATTGAGAGAAGATGGGGAGATAGTGGGAAAGAAACATAGACACCCGAAGACCTGCTTCACCACTTTTGAAACAGACCCCTGCAGTTGGGAAGCTGGGGCTCAAACCTGGGCCCTCACTCTTGGTAATATGTGCACTTAGCCAGGTGCACCATCACCCAGCCCCCAGTTCAATCATTACTTTACGTTTTTGCTGAAATTTGGTTTTCATTTCACATTACATATTGTCTGACTGCACAAAATGTCATTCATTCCAGAGATTTTTTAATACACTCCATAAGCTCTTCATTCATTTTATGTACTTCAAATAACTGATTGTAAATGTGGTTTCTTTATCTTTTTAGGGATTTTAAAGATGTATGTAACTTCATACTATGAGTCAGTTTCTTCAAAGCTTTCCCAGTTGATTATCATTTACTGAGTCACTCTTCATTTCCAATTTCAATGTAACATCTATTATATCTTCAAGCACAGAAGCCCAATCTTTCATCTTAGTAAGAGGCTTGATTTAATTTTCATAAATTAAATATAATCAAGACCTGTTCCACAGGGTAGGAAGATATATATATATATATATATATATATATATATATATATATATATATATATACCACACAGGTGGTATATACTGACCAATGAGGAAAATAAGACCTCTTCAACAAATGGTGCTGGAAAAACTGGGCAGTCACATATAGAAAAGTGAAACTTGATTACCATAATTTAGTATTATACACCAAAATTACCTCAAAAGGGATAAAAGACTTGGATATTAGGCCTGAAACTATAAAATACAGTACGTGGAATGTTCAGGACCTTAACACCAAAGATGTATTTGGAGAATCAACCCCATGGACAAGGGAAACTACAATAAGATTAAATAAATGGGTCTCCATAAAATTTAAAAAATTTTATTCATCAAAAGAAAACTCCATAAAGACAAAACAGGTAGACCAACAAGTGAGAGAAGACATTAACTACTTTCAGGCATTTATTAAAAAGACATGAAAACACTAAGTCAAAGGTCACCCTTATGTTCATAGCTGCATTATTCACAATAGCCAAAACATGGAAGCAACCTAACTGTCCATCAACCAGATGACTAAATAAAGAAGTCATGGAGTAATGCTTAGTAATTAAAAAGATAACATTGTAATCTCATAATTGTATAACATCATATTAATAATAAATATTTTAATGACATTGTGCCTTTCTGGGAAAGTGGATAGAATTGGAGGTAATGATGCTTGGTGAAACAAGTAAAGAAGTGAAAGATAACTACCTACTCACTCAGATATGGACTATAGAGAATTGATGCACATGAACTTGCAAAAAAGAAATAAAAGAAAGAAAGAAAGAAAGAAAGAAAGAAAGAAAGAAAGAAAGAAAGAAAGGAAGGAAGAAAGAGAGAGAGAGAGAGAGGGAGGGAGGGAGGGAGGGAGGGAGGAAGGAAGGAAGGAAGGAAGGAAGGAAGGAAGGAAGGAAGGAAGGAAGGAAGGAAGGAAAACAAAACTAACCAATCGATCTCTAAGACCTTGGGGAAACTATGATAATTATCTTTGGGAGGGTGGAGGCACAGTACTTCCATAGTGAGAGTGGGGCAAAACTACCCTTAGTAATTCATAATCTTGCAACTCACAATTTTCATGAATAAAAAATAAATTTTAAAAAGAACTTGATGAAAGATCTATTCCATAGCTACTTCTAATATTGTTATTATCTGTTTACTATTTTTATTTGTTATATTCATTCTTTAGAACTATTTTCAAAACCTGCTTTAGTTTTTCCTGAAGCTGGACATTTTTACTTACAGCATGTTTTATACCTACATTTTTTTCTTCTTATATTTATTTATTTATTTATTTTCCTTTTTGTTGACCTTTTTTATTATTGCTGTAGTTATTGATGTCATCGTTGTAGGATATGACAGAGAGAAATGGAGAGAGGAGGGGGAGACAGAGAGGGAGAGAGAAAGATAGAAACCTGCAGACCTGCTTCACCTCTGTGAAGCAACTCCCCTGCAGGTGCGGAGCCAGAGGCTGGAAACAGGATCCTTAAGCCAGTGGGAGAGCTTTGCACCAGGTGCGCTTAACCCGTGGCACTGCACCTGACTCCCAATACCTATTTTAAGTCATTCTTCACTCATTTAAAATAGTTAAATGATGGTTTTGGTTTTAGTTACTTATTTTCAGGATTAGATTTTTCATATATTGTCTCCAAAATTTTACAGACTGACTTCTCAAAATTGGTATTATTTAAAGCTGTCTCTAAGCCTTTTTACTCCTTTTGGGTACAGTTCCTTTTTTCAAGTAGTTTTTCTTTTTTTTTTAAGATTTAAAAAATATTTTTATTATCTTTATTTATTGGATAGAGAAAGCCAGAAATAGAGAGGGAAGTAGGGGGTAGAGAGGAAGAGAGACTCATGCAACACTGTTTCACCACTTGTGAAGCTTTCCGCCTGCTGGTGGGGACCAGAGACTCAAATTTGGGTCTTTGTGAATTGTAACGTGTGCTCAACTAGGTGTGCTGCCACACAGCCCCAGTTTGTATTTTTTCTTAGATTACTGCAGACATTTCTTTACCAAGCAACAGAATGAACATTTTTCCATAAAAAAACAAGAGAATATAAAAATTCCAACTAAAGCCGCACATATCACTAATTTCCAAAGATTTTTAAATTTTTATTAGTGATTTAATTTAAAAAAACTAGTAGTACCTCCCTAACACTTCCTCTCCACTATTCCAAACTTGGGATCCATGATTGCTCAACAAATTGTTTGGCTTTGTATGTTAACTCTCTTTTCAATCACCAGGTTCCAGATGCCACCAGGATGCTGGCTAGGCTTCCCTGGATTGAAGACCCCACCAATATGTCCTGGAGCTCAGATTCCCCAGAGACACACCTTACTAGGGAAAGAGAGAGGCAGACTGGGAGTATGGACCGACCAGTCAACGCCCATGTTCAGCGGGGAAGCAATTACAGAAGCCAGACCCTCTACCTTCTGCAACCCTCAACGACCCTGGGTCCATGCTCCCAGAGGGCTAGAGAATGGGAAGGCTATCATGGGAGAGGGTGGGTTATGGGGATTGGGTGGTGGGAATTGTGTGGAGTTGTACCCCTCCTACCTTATGCCTTTGTTCACTAATCCTTTCTTAAATAAAAAAGTAAAAAAAAAAAAAAAAAAACTAGTTGTTCTATAAAATTATCAGATTTTAGGAGTAGTTTCATAAGCACACATTACATATGCAAGTCACTACACCACCAACCCCCATCAAGGTTTTGTGCTCCCAATCTACCCACTCTACCAAATACTATCCATTCAGTGACTTCTGCAATGTCAACCCTCCAGGCCTCTGCCCACTGAAAAAAGTAGTAGCCAAGAGGGGGATAGTATTGTGAGCTATCCCACCACCTCCAGGAGACACCAGATACCATAAAAAAACATGACTATGTCCTGGAGCCCTGATCCCCCAGAGCCCTACCCCACTAGGGAAAGAGAGAGACAAGCTGGGAATATAGATCCTGCTTCCCTGTTAGCAGGGAAGCAATTCCAGAAGCCAGACCTTCAACCTTCTGTACCCCATAATGACCCTGGGTCCACACTCCCAGAGGGTTAGAGAATAGGAAAGCTCTTAGGGGACGGGATGGGATACAGAGTTCTGGTGGTGGGAACTGTGTGGAGTTATACCACTCTTATCCTATGGTTTTGTCAGTGTTTCCTTTTTACAAATAAATTTAAAAAAATAACAACTGCAGAAATGAAAGCAGTTTGGGACTCAGCAGATTCTGTTTACCAAAGCCAGATTGTGGGAGACCTGAGAGTCTAAATGTCTAGAATAAGTAGGTCAAAGAAGATGCTCTTGGGGTTGTTGTCTAGTCCACAATGATCAGAATACCAAAGCCAAGTACAGTATGTAGAAAAGATATGACACGCCCCACGGGTTTATTTGATACGGGTTAAATCATTTCACTATTGTGGTTTCCTTTCTTGAGATGGAATTCAGATGTAAGATTCTCATGAATATCCTGCTGTGGGAGAAAGATAACAGGGAGAATCAATGCTAACTTTGGACTTTATTGCTTTGTTTTTAAATTTTTCATGGCTTTAGATCTCAGGGAAATATTCCCGGGATATTCTTTAGAAACTACTGACCTTCATGTTTTCTTTCAATTTCAGAAGACAATTTTGTGAGGAAAGGGCAAAATTGATGATTATCTCTGAAGATATTGTTTCTGGGTAAATGTGATTCAGTTCAGTTTCAATATTCAGATACTGAACATGAACTAACACTGTGCCAATCTCATCTCGATATCACCAGGTATTTTGGGAAAACAGTCAACTTTATTCTTTGATCTTTTGCAAATGAAATTTGGATTGATGAGATTCTGGACACCTTCCAAATTTACCATCTATGGTTCTATGACACAAAAGAATGAATTAAATTATATACTAAAATGCTATCATTCCTTTATGTTAGAGACAGAGTAGGAAAAAAAATCATAGTACTGAAGCTTCCTTCAATATGGTGGGGGGGCTGGGCTCAAACAAAGGTTCACATGTGATAAAGGAGTGTACAATCCAAGTGAGTTATTTTTCCAGACACATGTAATTTACAGAGAATATACATTGAGATACCACTGGCTTAAAAAAACCTAGCTTGGTAGTGGGGCGGTAGCGCAGCGGGTTAAGCTCACGTGGTGCAAAGTGCAAGGACCTGCTTAAGGATCCCAGTTTGAGCCCCTGGCTCCCCACCTGCAGGGGAGTTGCTTCACAGGCAGTGAAGCAGGTCTGTAGGTGTCTACCTTTCTCTCCCCCTCTCTGTCTTCCCCTCCTCTCTCCATTTCTCTCTGTCCTATCCAACAATGACAACAACAAGAATAACTACAACAATAAAAAAAAAATCTAGCTTGAGGGCAGGGAGATGGTTCACCTGGTAAAGCACACATTTACAATGCTCAAATTATTATGCACTTTTGTTTCAACTCATTTGACAAGTACTAATATAAGTTACCTTTACCAGAATATCTCTTTCCTGGACCCAAGGGAGCATATCAAAGTGTCTACTTTCCAAGTTGCTTCAATTATGCTAGAGATCTACATAGAGGAAGTTTTTGGTGGGGGGGGGGGGCATGTGAGTTAATGATAATATTCTTATTATTAAGGTCATGTAATGCTTTTCCAAATACCTTCTCCTAAATAATCTGGTTAAAAGTTAATGAAAACATGAAATTGGAGGAGGGGGCAGTTTGGGATTGGGGAAATGGCTCAATATTAGAAGTTCGCTTTGCAGGCATGATGCCCTGGGTCTGGTCTTCAGTGACACAGGAGAGCAACAAAACCTAAGATACTAGAACTCCATGGATAATAAAGCAGTGCTATTTGTGCCCCACTCTTTGGGTTTACTAAACACACACACACACACACACACACACACACACACACACACACACACACACACACATATATATATATATATATAGAGAGAGAGAGAGGGAGGGAGAGATAAGTAGAATTATAGAACTACAACATATGTGGGGCCTAGATGTCTAAATAGGGAGGAATTTGCCCCCTTGAAATGCAGATGAAAATAGTCCCACAGCAAGAAACAGAATGTCAGCGTCCAGGTGACAAGTACACAGAGATGGCCTCCTACATGAAAAAAAAAAACCTCATACTCTAAGAAACTGTAATTGGCAAGAGATGATTAAGGTTCAGAACTTTAATCTGGGGAGCAGGGTGCCAGGGTGTACTGAACTCCAGCAAATACACCTTATTATAATGCCATATTCAGAACATTGCTATGTGAGCAAAGAAACTATAAGCATATAAATTAACTGTATCAGAATTGTAGCAATAGCCTTCTGATGATTTCTACAATTTAGCTGAAAATAGAGCTGGTGGACTCCATAATAAAATTCAGTCTCCATTCTAACAGACCTTGAAGCAAAATCCAGGAGAGTTCCACCTAACCCTAGGTAACAGCAGATTTAGCTGACTTCAGAGAGACATTTACCAAGAATGCTAACAGAGAAAAGCAGACCTGGTCCTTACAAGGGTATAGCTGACTACCAGCAAACAAATCTTCCTCTTATAGATGGCAAGTGTCCTGAGAACTTCCAAAAGCATAACCATCATAATCTTATTACCTGTGTTCTTACTTTGTTTCCTCCAAGTTCAAAGGAATGATTTCACCACCTGTGATCTCAATCTCCTTTCAGATCTGAATCCCTGCCCACAGCAACCTAATAATTGCTGAGCACTTGCAACTGCAAGTATCTAGTAAATACTAAACAATGTTGTAGGCAGCCAACACAATTGTTCTTTTTGCATGATTTCTATTCACAAACAGCTTTAAAAAAAAGGAGTCAGGAGGTAGTGCACCGAGTTAAGCACACACATCACTATGTGTAAGAACCCAGGTTCAAGCCCTGGTACCCATCTGTAGGTGGGAAGTTTCATGAGTAGGAAAGGTGTCTGTTTCTTTTTCTCTCTTCCCTATCCCTCTCAATTTCTCTCTGATTTATGAAGTAAAGTGAAGAGAGAGAGAGAATTTGGCTGCCAGTGGAGTCATAGTGCAGACACCCAACGACAGAATAACCTTGTGGCAATAAAAACAACAACAACAAAAAAAAAACCCCAAAAAAAACTTAAAAGGGAAAAAGGACACAGAAGGTTAGAAGAATCAGAGTGGTTAAAATGATAAAACATTGTGTATCATACAGAACAGTTAAAAACTAAGATCTTTCAAGTTAAATAATGGTGATCAGGGCCCCAGTGGTGGCACAACTGGTTAAGCACACACATTAACATGCACAAAGAACCAGGTTTGAGCCCCCCTGCTTCCCACCTGTGTGGGCAAGGGTGCTTCCCAAGCAATGAAGCAAGTCTGCAGATGTTGTTTTATCTTTATCTCCCCCTTTCTGTCTTCTCCTCCTCTCTCAATTTCTCTCTAGCCTATCTAATAAAAAGAAGAAAAAAAGGGGGCACAGGGACCAGTGGATTTGTAGTATTGACACCAAGTCCCAGCAATAACCTGGTAGCTAATTTTTTAATTAATTTATTTATAAAATGGAAACACTGACAAGACCATAGGATGAGAGGGGTACAATTCCCACCACCAGAACACTGTATCCCATCCCCTCCTCTGATAGCTTTCCTATTCTTTATCCCTCTGGGAGTATGGACCCAGGGTCATTATGGGATGCAGAAGGTGGAAGGTTTGGCTTCTATAATTGCTTCCCCGCTGAACATGGCCATTGGAAAGTCATCCATATTCCCAGCCTGCCTCTCTCTTTCCCTAGTACAGTGGGTCAGTCCAGGGAAGTCAGGTTGGCATCATAGTAGCATCTGGAACCTGGTGGTTGAAAGAGTTAACATATAAAGCCATACAAATTGTTGATTAATCATGAACCTAAAGGCTGGAATATTGCATATAAAAATTTGGGGGGTCTCTGTTTTGGTAGCTAGTAGGTTTATTTTAGGTATATTCCAAAGGCCCTATGATTTTATTAGTTTTTGCCTGAGCCTGACATCTGATATGCAGGTGGACCCAATTTATTGTCTGGGGAAGATGATGTCATGGCTGGACAAAAGGCTAGAAAGCTGGATCAAGGAAGAAAGTGGCTCCCAAATATGGGAAAAGTATATAGATATTATTGACTGTAAACCCAATCTATTTGATCTGGGGCCCATATTCAGCATAGGCGCCTATGTAATCTCTACATCTCTGTAGGTCCAAACTTGCATTCTGTGGTCATCAATAGGAACATTCTGAGTTCCACCAATTGCAGGACCCATCTTCTTCAGGTGGTAGAAAGAGTATGTTCTCCAACCCCCCTTTGGAGAATGGAGCATTTTCTACCATTGTTGATCCACACTGAGGGCAAGGTCCTAAGGGAGCCCCCAATGGGGTCCATTATGTTGTTACTGATGGAGATGACCCTGTCAGCAATTTTAATAAATTAAAAAATAATTGATCGGCCTGAATATGAATGACAGTGCTAAACTGGAATCCATCCTGCCTGAATGTTCTGACTTCCTATGACCTTTCACTTTGGTATTTTTCTCTTTTCAAATCCTCTATTCATTTTTCCTTTTCTCAGTCTTATGAGAAAAGCAGGATTTATCACTTTTTAGAGATATTTACCTATCACTAGACTAGAGAAGTATGAAATCCAAGGTGTGGGATTTTCTTCTCTGCCTTATCAAAACACTTTCTTGTTGACAGGCAATAAAAAATAAAATTTAAAGAAATAAAACACAATTGCTTCTTGAGTGACATGAATTTGAATCATGTGGGTCTACTTATATTTTGATTTTCTTGTAAACAAGCAGTGTAAAGCAAGTGTATGTAACACATTACTCTAAATATATTTTTCTTCCTTATAATTTTAATGATGTCCTTTTTCTGTCTTTATTGTAAGAATACAATTAAGTACTAATCAATTTATTGATATTGGTATGACTTCCAATCAATAGCAGGTTATTAATTCTTGGGAGATCAAATATTACACACAGATCTTCAACTATATAAAGAGGGTTGGTGCCTCTAATCATCCAGTATTCAAGGCTTAACTACAGTTGAAACAGTATTAAACTCTTCAAAAATATGGAAAATATTTCTTTATATTGCCAGCTTGATTCCTAGATTTCAAAAAAAAAAAATTTCCAATATGGAATCCTATTGGATTTCAATGATTTTAAAATACTGTTTGAATACAAGAGGACACTTTTTAAAGCTTTTAATAAAATATATTTTAAAAAATGTGTTGAGGGGGATGGCCACCAGGAACACTGGATTTGTAATGCGAGCATCAAGCCCTAATGACAACTTTGGTGGCAAGATACAAAGCACAAGTCAGAAACTTAGGAAACTTTTTACATTCTTTTCTTTTAATTACTATTTTCCATTTTTATTTTTTATTATCTTTATTCATTGGATAAAGGCCATTAGACATCAAGAAGGAAAGGGATGACAGAAAGGAATAAAGACACAGAAATACCTGCATCACTGCTTTACCACACATGAAGCTTTCTCCTTGGGGGTAGGAACCAGGGATTTGAACCCAGGTCCTTGCTTCACATTATAACATGTGTGCTCAACCAGGTGTGCCACCACATGGCCCTTTTAATTTTAATTTTTTTATCTTTATTTATTGGATAAAGACAGCAAGAAATCAAGAAGAAAAGGTGTGGTAGGGAGAGAGAAACAGATAACTGCTTCACTACTTGTGAAGCTCGGAAATTCTTAACTTTGCAAACATGCTACTGTATCTTAATAGCCTATTAGGTTGAGATATATAAAATTAGGAGGCTGGCCAGTGGCATATCTGGTTGAGTCAACGTGTTACCATGTGCAAAGACCACCATTTTAAGGCCACTGTCCTTATCTGCAGGGGAGAAGTTTCATGAGCAGTGAAGCAGTACTACAGGTGTCTCTCTTGCTCTCTTGCCCTCTATTGCTCCTATTTTCAGTTTCTCTGTTTGAGCAAATAAAATAAATATTTTTAAAAATTGGTATCTGAAATTGACACCTGAAAGGTTGAGAAACACATGAAAAAACGTGATTGTAAGAGAAATGCAAATAAAGATAACAATGAGATACCACTTCACTCCCATAAGAATGTCATACATCAGAAAAGGTAACAACAGCAAATGCTAGAGAGGTTGTGGGGACAACGCAACCCTCCAGCACTACTGGTGGGAGTGTAAATTGGTTCAAATCCTGTGGAGAACAGTCTGGGGAACTCTCAAGAAGGCTAGAAATGGACCTACTGTATGGCCTACAATTCCTCTTCTAGGGATATATCCTAAGGAATCCAACACACCCATCCAAAAATATTTGGGTATCCATGTTCATAGTAGGACAATTTGTAATAGCCAAAACCTGGAAGCAGATGAGTGGCTGAACAAGTTATGGTATATATATGCAATGGAATACTACTCAGCTATTAAAAATGGTGATTTCACCATTTTCAGCCCATCTTGGATGGAGCTTGAATAAATCATGTTAAGTGAAATAAATCATAAACAGAATGATGTATTGGAATGATATAACTCTCAGGAAAAACAAGATCAGAAGAGAAAACACTAAGCAGAACCCGGACTGGAGTTGGTGTATTACACCCAAGTAAAAGACTCTGGGGTGGGTCTGGGGGGTGGTGAATGCAGGTCCTGGAAAAGGATGACAGAGGACTTAGTGAGAGTTGTATTGTTATGTAGAAAACTGAGAAATGTTATGCATGTACAAACTATTATATTTACTGTTGAATGTAAAACATTAATCCCCCAATAAAGGAAAAAATTAAATATTAAAATTCACTCAAATTTGGAAGTAAAATTGCAAAATTATTATTTGAATAAAAGACAATTATTTGAAAATAAAAAATAGTATTTGAAAAAACATCCATAAAATTATTTGAAGACATATGTGCCCTGCTATTTCCATTGTGTTCAATCATGCAGTTTTATGTAGTCATTAAAAATGGCACATAGAATAACAGCTTGTCAGATGCCATCATGACATGTGGAAGGCACCTAGGAGAAATTGACAACATTTCAACTTGTTACTGACTGCAATATGTGGAGTTTACCAATGAAAACGATGGACAATACTCATTAGAAGAGCTATAAACTGATGCCTCTTAAAGTGGGAAATAATCATAGTGTTTAGGGGCAGGGACTAAACAGGTTCCATAAAATACTAGACATGAAAGGTAATCTTGTTCCAGTACCAATATCTCAAGAATAAAGGGATTTAAATGCACAAGAAATATCAAGCAGCCTTTTCTTTAGCAGCTTAACTGAAGTTTTGAATCTTACATTTTTAATTGGATAGAGACAAAGAGAAATTGAGAGGGGAGGAGGAGATAGAGAAGGAAAGACACAGAGAGACACCTGCAGCCCTGCTTCACCATTCGTGAAGCTTCCCTGCAGGTGGGGACCAGGGGTTTGAACATGGATCTTTGTGCACTGTAACGTGTGTGCTTAATGAGGTGTGCCACTGCCTGGTCCCCTATGTTTTGAAGAGATGACTATAAGGGCACTAGTTTCTCATCCTAGATCATGAGAAATAGTGCAGTCTCTGGCAGCACTGCAGAAAGACACAGCTGAGAAGAGTTAGTGGTGAATGGCTCTCTAAGGAGCAACATTATTGAAGGACATTAGGCAAAATGGGATGGAAAATTTAGCACTATGATGTATTCCTAGGCCAGTAAGATGGATCATCTGGAGAGTGAGCCTGTTTTATCATGCACCACCCAGGTTCCAGTAGACTTCTGCACAGCAAAGGGGATCACTACCATAACAAAGAGATCCACCCTGCCCCCCACAGAGTGGGAGAAAAATTTTGTATGTCTTACATCAGAGGACTGACAACCAAAATACACAAAGAATTCACCAAACTCAACAATAAAGATGTTTCTTATTCTTCTTTGAACATGAAACTCACTTCAGTGTGAATATTGAAGGGCTCTATTCTCAGAACTTTACTTTCAAAAGTAAAAATTAAATCCTTTATGTGATAGAACTGGACTCCAGAGAAATTGACTGAATAATATTACAGTAAGTACTAGAATTTGTAATGTGCATGCTTAACCAGGTGTGCCACCGCCTGGCCCCTAAGTACTAGAACTGGTATATCTTATCCAGTGAATTTTTAATTTTACTTCTTTCATACTGACATTTTATATAGTGTAGTGACTAATATTTTAGGAGACAATTTCGTTGCTACGCTCTCCTGTTTCATAACTTATTGTTGGTTCTAGAGCTAGGAACATTAAAACTCAAGCTATTTAGGCTAAAATCTCATGCATACACATGTACACACACCATCAAATCCTACTTTATACTCTAATTCACCTACATTAACACTAGTTAGCTCTTAAGGCAGGATGAACAGAATATTGTTGGTTTACACTGAAGCATATTAAAATACATACACTTGAAATTACTTCTGAGACATTCATAATGTCCATTAACATCACCATCTTTTCAGGTAAAGTTGCCCTTTCTGTTAAGTAGAGTGAGAAGGCTAGTTTTAGCTTAGCTCTAAGTATGATTATCCAATTGCTAAGGAAAAAGGCACTGTCACATTTTTACTTAAAAAAAAACTAGACAATTAGTATAGGTGGTTAAAGTACACTAAATTAATTTTCTGAATGTGGACCCTTCACATGGAAGGACTCAAGTGACTAGGTGAATGGGACTATAGCGAAACACTTAAAGAAATGTTCATTGCTTATGCCCAGCATACAAAGAAGTTGTGAATAGCTTTAAGTACAAAATGAAGTGGACACATTTCACCTACTATAAAAGTGAAACTAGTTGAAGTAATTGAAATTAGTTGATCTATTTGCACTGAACATATACTTTGAACAAATTAATAAAACCTCTATCTAGTGGTCATGAAGGTCACTCAATAGATAAAGCACAGAACTTGCAAGCCTGAGATCCCAGGTTCAATTCCCAGCATTGCACTTGCTAGAATGATGCAATTCTCTATTTTCATCAATCAATCAGTAAATACAGAGCTCAATCTTAGAGATAACAAATGAAAGAACATAACATATTCTACAATTTATGCAAAAATCCACTGACAGCTTTAGACATTATATTTAGACACCACCCTGGGGGTGGGTGGTAGTACACTAGGTTAAGTGAACATAGTACTAAGCATGCAAGGGCCTGTCCAAAGAGCCAGGTTAGAGCCCCCACTCCCCACCTCCAGGGAGGACACTCTGAAGCACTAAAGCATATCGCTCTCTTCCTCTATCTCAACCTCTTCTCTTAATTTTTCCCTATCCTATCCAATAAAATGGAAAATATATATATATGGCCACTGGGAGCAGTGAATTCATAGTGCAGGAATGGAGCCCCAGCAATAACCCTGAAGGGAAAAAAAAAGAAAAGAAAGTAATAAAGAAATTATAGTACTGAATAGTTTATCTTTTACAGTAAAACTCTGCTTCATAGGTGTACATAAAACTCACATGGCAAGTACCAATCGTCCAATAAAGTATCACTTAAAAGTGGAGCTGAAGTTCTAACAGTTTTAACAGAAAGACATGAAGATTTAATAGTCTATGGTAGATATAGGATATGGCTTATAGCATTTTTTTTTTTTTGCTTTAAGAAAAAGCAGTGTGTGTGTGTATATTGTGTATCAGGGTACATCTTCAACAAAAAATAATGTGTTTTGATGAGTTAAAGGAAGATTTAAGTTTTTATGAATTCAAGTAAATATTTGATTAAGCTAAAAGGAACTTTTCAATGTAACCCTAAATTCATAATTTACATATTATAAAAGAAAGTGAGAAAAAATTTTTCTAAGAATATGTTGCCTCTGTTCTTCAACTGATAGAATAGATTGGGCAGCATAAATCTGTGTTAAATGTTCACAAGTATGGGAGTTGATTAGCAAACACAGAGACCTCAAACATACAAAGAATACCCGAAATACTTATGTAGCATTCTTGAACACAAAGTGAAATGCATGTGTTCTGGAATGTATTTATGGATAATCTGTTTTTATTTTTACTTACAGATAATCGTATTGTGTATTGCAACATATTATTCAAAGTGCACCATAATAGGACAGATAAATGGGGCAGAGCAGTGGTGTGACCAGTAAAGCATACAAGTAATTACCCACAAACACCACCACTGTTTAATCCTGTAGAAGGGACGTTTGACAGATGGTGGGTGAACAGCATTATAGTCCTCTCCCCCACCCCTCTCTCCCTCTACCCCTATTTCTCTCTGTCACTATATTAATAAAGATTAAAATTTTTCGAAAAGGACAGATAAACCTACTGCAACAGTTACACAATTATAATTTCTGTGACTTGGTGATTTAAGAAGAATTAAAGTGATATACGAAAGGAAGAGGAAAATAGTAGATAGTTTAATGGTAGGGGAAATACCTTATATTAATGGTCTCTAGAATTTAGCCTGGAAAGACTTCAAGTGCATTATATGACCTCCATCATCCTGTCCCTAGGTGAAGTCAATTTTGTTAATGTATAACTGTTATAGAATCTAGAATAGGCCTGGAAAATGTAAAAATTTAAATACGTAATTTTTTGCAAAGAGAACAAGATATAAGTACAATAATATCATCTCATCTTAAAAGTGCTTGAAAGGCAACTAAAAATTTTCCAGATATATCTCAATTATTTACAAACACAAGATAGCACTCTTTATTCTGTATATCTCTCTAGAATATCAGGTTAGTATATTACTCTACTACTGTGAAGATCAGTTGAGGCTGTGAAAGAAAATACATGCACAAAATTATATAACAAATGTAAAAGTATATAACAATTTTAATATCTTTATATAATATATTAAATGCAATATATAACATTATGTATAGTAGGTGTTTGCATACATTAGATGAAATATCTGCTCACAGACAATGCATATTGTATAATATGTACATAACAATATATGTCTCTTAGTCAGGCTAATTATTGAGCATATTGATGTATTCAAATAAAAACATTTTGTTTTTGATGATTTGATTTAAACAACCAATTTTCAATTCAGGACTGTAACAGATTTTTTTATAATAGACATATTAAATAAACTCCAAACTCAATATAACAATTATTTTGGATATTTCCCAGTTGATTTCATTTTATTTAGTTATTTACTAGGAAAAATATTCGTCAAATATATATTCTATTTTTTTCTCTTTTATTGCCCTTTATTGTTGTTGTTGTTACTGACATCATCATTGTTGAATAGGACAGAGAAAAGGAGAGAGGAGGGGAAGACAGAGATGGGAGAGAGAAAGATAGATACCTGTAACCCTGCTTCATGGCTTATGAAGTAACCCCCCCCCCCGCAGATGGGGAGCTGGGGGCTCGAACAGGGATCCTTACACTGCTCCTTGTGCTTCACACCACGTTTGCTTAGCCTGCTGCACTACCACCCAACTCCCTATATAGTCTATTTCAAGCTTTGAAATTTTTTTTAACTTTAAATAAATTCAAAGCAGTGTACAAAACAGTCACTTAGCACATATTTAATACCAACCTAGTGCTGCCAGTAAATGAATGAATTACACAAAACCAAGCATTCTTATTACTGACTTATATGTTATTCTTAAGCTCGTGATAACTCAGTTTTCTTAAAGATCATTATAATAATATAGAAGAGTTCATGTTGGACACAATATAAAACAACTAAAACTGTATGTATTTTGAATTTTGTGACAGATGGTTTAAAGTGGCATTTATTTCACAAAGGTGACATTCAGATAGAAAGTAAAATGTGAAACTAAACTTGAGTGAATAATCATATGACTTGATCATACAGTTCTTACAGAAATTTGGATGAGTTAATTATAAATAAATCAAAACATGGATTAATCTTTTTTTCCCTAAAATCCACGAGGGATTATAATTAAGAAGAAAAAGTCTTGGCAAAATGCATGTTAAATTTTATTTTACCCCAAATGTCTGAATAATAGTTCAAGATATTCAAAGCAGCCATAACACAGCTGGGTTCACCCATCCTTAGTAACTATATAATTATTGAGCATGAGATGAAGCCATTATCTTTAGCAAGCTTTCATCAAATAGTACATATAGTCAGATAATGGCTAGATTAAGAAGTTTTTAGTGAAGCTGCATTCCTTTCATGTGTAAAGCACCATGAAATCAAATTAATTTCAAAATATCAATGACTCAAAATATTCATTGAAACTTATTAGCTAAAATATTTCATATTTATGCAGTCATGAATTTAAATGGACAAAGCATTTATAAAATTTTACAGCAGTTAACACTGTTGGCAGTTCTGATTATAGCGAGACCACTGAAAAATTAAGCTATTGGACTTTCCCTTTCATGAAATTCTGCTGATAACTTTTAAACAAATACTTCAGTGGCCTGGAAGGAGACTGTTTTTGGTCCAGTTACTTAGAAATTATCTTGGCTTCAAATATCTTCTATACTGTGGAGTACAGTAATATTGCTAAAATATAGAAAAAAGTACAAAGATCCTGGTCACATGAAAAAAAAGTAAAAATGACTAAACAAAGAGGCAAAATAAAATTCTAGAAAATGACCTTAATAAAATGGAGATAATCAAATTGAGGACAAGTTCCAATTAATGGTTGTTAAAAATATTCCATGATCTAGAAGAATAAAATGAGTGAGTTAAAAAAAATTAAGTAAGAACAAAATGGACTACTCAGCTATTCAAAATGGTGAATTCACCTTTTCCATCCCATCTTGGATAGAGTTTGAAGGAATCCCGTTAAGTGAGATAAGTCAGAAACGGAAGGATGAATATGGGATGATCTCAAAGGCAGAAGTTGAAAAGCAAGATCAGAAGGGAAAACACTAAAAAGAATTTGGACTGGAGTTGGTGTATTGCACCAAAGTAAAAGCTCTGGGGTGGGTATGTATGTGTGTGTGGGGGGGTTGGGGGTCAGGGAGAGTTCAGGTCCTGGAACATGATGGCAAAGGAGGACCTAGTGGAGGTTTAACAGTTATGTGGAAAATTGAGAAATGTTGGGAGTCAGGCGGTTTAAGCGCACTTGGTGCAAAGCGCAAAGACCAGCATAAGGATCCTGGTTCAAGCCCCCAGTTCCCCACCTGCAAGGGAGTTGCTTCACAGGCAGTGAAGAAGGTCTGTAGGTGTCTATCTTTCTCTCCCCCTCTCTGTCCTCCCCTCCTCTCTCCATTTCTCTCTGTCCTATCCAACAATGATGACATCAATAATTACAACAAGGGCAACAAAAGGGAATAAGTAGAGAAATAAAAATTATTTGAAAAAAACCTGGGAAATGTTAAGCATGTATTTTTTACTGTCGTATATATACATTTCTTTTGAGTGTTCAACCACTTGGCCCCATTATTATCGTATTTACTGTTGACTGTAAAGCATTAATCCTTGAATAAAGAAATTTTAAGAAATTAAAATACATGTTTTCACTTTAAAAATATTAAGTAAGATCCAAACAGAAGTGACAGAGGTGGGAGTCGGGCTGTAGCGCAGCGGGTTAAGCGCAGGTGGCGCGAAGCACAAGGACCGGCATAAGGATCCCGGTTCAAACCCCGGCTCCCCACCTGCAGGCGAGTCACTTCACAGGCGGTGAAGCAGGTCTGCAGATGTCTGTCTTTCTCTCCTCCTTTCTGTCTTCCCCTCCTCTCTCCATTTCTCTCTGTCCTATCCAACAACAACAACAACAATAATAACTACAACAATAAAACAACAAGGGCAACAAAAGGGAATAAATAAAATAAATATTAAAAAAAAAGAAAAGAGAAAAAAAAAGAGAAGTCACAGAGGTAAAGAATACAGAGACAACTAAAAAATATAGTGCAAAAGTAGAACAGTAGAATGCTGGAGAGAACAACTCCTAGAGAAAGCAGCAAAACGGAAGGAAAAAAATATATATATATATACACAAAGACACTAACATCAAGAGAAATAATATTAACATTATATAAAGACACAAAAAAGCAATAAAAGTACAGGAAAAATACCCGAGGAAGTAATCATCCAAAATTTCCTTTCCTGGGGGCATGGATGGGGGACAGTTGCTGAGGAACAAAAAAATCAAGGAAGACAAGGAAGAACACAAAGAGAGAATCTGAAAAGCAATAAGTAAAAAAAAAAAAAAAAGCCACAAGAAAGCAATGGTAGGGCTATCAGCAGGTATTTCAATAGGAATCTTGCAAGCAAGAAGAGTAGCTGAAAAGAAAAAAAAAAAAAGAAAGAAAGAAATTGAAACAAGAGTTCTATGCTAAACAAGACTGTCATTCAAATCTGACAGCTCTATGAAAGCTTTCCTGACAAGCAAGTGCTGAAGAAGTTCATCAGTGCTAAGACAGAATTAATTGCAAGAAATACCAAAGGGACTCACCTAAACCAAAAACAGATCAGTATAAATATACAAATCTGTATCTGAACTTCATGACAACACAAAGCAATTTAATTTTTTAGTAAAATCACAAAAGAAGAAAAAAAAGAGAATATACATATCACCAAAGACATCAAAATTCAAGTGAAGAGATAAAAGAAAAAGGAACAGAGAATAGTTAGATAAGCAACAAGAAATCAACTAGAAAAACGGCAATGAAGACATGCAACATGTATCAATTATGACCTTTAGTGTAAATGGAAGAGATTCCCCAATGAAAAAAACATAGAGTATTTGAATAGAGAAAAAAATAAAATACAACTATTTAAAACAGAAGACTCACTTTAGAGGTATGGACACATTGACTGACAGTAAAAAGATAGAAAAAATATTCCGGGAATCAGAGAATGGTCCAATATACAAAATTATTTAAAGTGACCCACTGTGGCTGGAGAGGCAGCACAATGTTTATGCAAAAGACTTTAATTCCAGAGACAGCAAGGTTCCGGGTTCAATCCCCAGCACCATCACAAGCCATTGTTTGGCAGTGCTCTGTTCTTTCTCTCTTTGTAGCTCTCTCTTTTTCATTAATATAAATAAAATATTTTAAAGTGATAAACTGAATCAACCAAATAAGGATAAAATGATATGATCAACTCAATAGATACAGAAAATGCATTTGATAAAATTTAAAATACATTTTTGGGGTTCAATAAAGTAAATATAGTAGAAGCATACCTAAACATAATAAAAGCTATAGAAGGCCACCTATAACTATCTTTTTGATGAAAAACAAAGACATGTCTTCCAGGATCAGGAATAAGACAAGCATATATGCTCTCATACCACAATTATTTTATATTAGGAGTCCTGACCTAAGTCATTAGGCAAGAAAAAAAAAAGTAACAGTTTTCTAGAATGGAAAGTAGCCAAAGTTGCCACTGAGCATGGATGACATAATATTATATGTAGAAAATCCCAAGGACTACCAAAAATGCTATTAGAAATAATACATGGGGCCAGGCGTTGGCACACCTGGTTAAGTGCACACATCAGAGTGTGCAAGGACCTGGGTTCAAGCCTCAGCTCGCTTCCCACATGCAGAGGAAAAGCTTCATGAGTAGTGAATTTGAGCTGCAGCTGCCTCTCTGTTTTTTTCCTCACTATCTCCTCCTCTTCTCAATTTCTCTCTGTCTCTATTCAATCTTCTTCTTCTTCTAGCGTTTACCCTTCTTCAGTAGCCAGTCAACAGCATCAGATTGAGCCTGATGTAAAGTTTCGAGACCTCCTTTGAATCTGGAGAGGTGGCAGTCATTGACTATGTGGGTCATAGTCTGTCTGTAGCCGCAGGGGCAGTTCGGGTCGTCTCTAATAAAGAAAGAAAAAAGTTAAAAAATTAAATAGTATGTAATAGGAGCCAGAAGATGGCGCATATTGTAAATTGCACAAGGTACCATACACTAGATAACAGCTTTCAGTACCCACTTCCTGAGGGAGGGGAAGGGGATCTTCCCAAGCGGGGGGGCAGTGCTTCAGGTGTCTCTTTTTTCCTCTCCCACTTTCTCTCCCCTCTTTTCTTCCTCCCTATTTCTCTATATATCTCTCAGAAAAGAAAGAAAAAAAATGGCCTCCAAGAATGATGGAGTCTTTGTGCAAGTACTAAGATCCAGCAATATCACTAGTGGCTTTGGGGGTCTGTGGGGCAGGGGTGGGGACAAGAACTAGTACACATAAAGTTAACAGGCTTCAAAGTCAACTTACAAGTCTGTTCCATTTCATTATACATTTTTGTTGAATAAGACTTGGTGCTGATGCTCAATTACAGACTGACTTGTTTATGAAAATAGATACAAGAAATGGCATTACAAAACATAACAAGAACTATTCCAGTATGGCTGGCCCCTATGGAGTAGTAAGTTGTCATTCTTAGGTTTACCTTTTCATTCTGGTAAGATTTTCTTCTTTTCTTCAAGAAAATGACTGCATTTCACTGAGGTATGGTTTCTTCTACAATTATCCAACTTCTAGTTTTGTATGTTGTTGATTCATATCTCTCAGCAAAACTTTTTGTAATTCCTACCCAATTTATCTTCATATATTGTGTCTTTTTAAAATAAGAGTTTAAAAATAGTTTCAGAGAGAGAGGAAAAGATAGAATGAGAGTGAGACTACAGAACCCTAAAATTCCTTCAATGTGATAAGACCTTGATTCAACCTGTGTCAAGTCACACACATGAGAAAGTAGCACACTATACAAGTGAGCTATTTTGCCAATCTTGAAGTAGTTAATGGGCTAGCAGAGAGAAAATAATATCATTCATGATAAAATTAAAATTTTAAATAAATAGGAACTGTAACTAATTTAATTAAGAAGATGATTTAACTATATACTAAAAACTGTAAGACACTATTGAAAGAATTAAAGAATACATGTACACACACAGACAGACACACACACACACGGAAAGAAATTCTGAGTTCAAGTATTGAAATCAACTGTATCTATCCGACCTTAAATAGTATACCTATTCAATGCAATCCTTATTAAGATTTCATATCATCCTTCACAAAAATAGTCTTAATAGTCTAAATATTCTAAAAATAGTACAAAGCTATAGAAATCAAAATAGCATGCTGTCTGTATAAAAACAGGCACACATATCAATGTAATAGAAACAAAACCCATAAATTAAAAAATCAATATAGTTTAATATATAGAAATAAAATCTATATGTAATTTAAAAGATCTCATGTTGGAAGAAGCTGCAAAGTCTATTTTAGCTATATTCTGATGGGCTCATGACTTAAGTTACACTTATTTCAGGACCAGTCTTATTCAAGTGGCAGAATATGTTGACCCATATTTAAGGTCTTCTTTGGTGAAGACCTCAAATCTCACCTGCTATATTCTTATCTTTAGTTTCCTAATTATTAAATAATTTGTTCTGCTTTATACCTTAATACTTTTCAGCCACCCAGTTGCATATGTGACCATGATGCTAACCTGACTTTGTAGGCAGATGACCTCATCAAGGTGTCCTGGAATCCCAACTCGCCAGACCCCTATCTTACTAGGGACAGCTAGAAACCTGTTGGTAGTATGGATTAGCCTGCCAACACCCATGTCCAGTGGAGAAGCAATTACAGAAGACAGACCTCCTACATTCTGCACCCCATAAAGATCTTTGGTCCATATTCCCAGATGAATAAAGAATAGGGAATCATATAATGGAGGGGACAGGAACTCTGGTGGGAATTCTATGGAATTGTAATCCTCTTATCCCCTAGTCTTGTCAATCATTATTAAATCACTAATAAAATAAAATAAAAAGATCACAAGAACTAGTTCAATACAAAGGGGCCAAGAGCATAGAAAAGAAAGTTTTCAATAAATGATTCTGGAAAAACTGAACATCAACAAGCAAAAGGATGAAACTAGACCACTACTTCATTCCATATATACAAATTAATTCAAAATGTAAAGAGTCAGATATATCTTGTGTGGATAGTATGCTGCTTTGCCATGTGCGCAACTCAAGTCTAAGTCCAGGCCCTACTACATCGAAGGAAAATTAAGTATTGTGATTTATTTCCATCTCTCTAACTTCCTGTATGAAAAAAGTCAGTCTGGAGTGGTAAAGCCCTGGGATATGACAAAAAATATTTAAAAGTTGAATATACCTGAAAGCAGAAGTACACTAGAGTTTGCAGCGAGTACCCCCTAACACTTCCTCTCCACTATTCCAACCTTTGGGTCCATGATTGCTCAACATGATTGCTCAACAATTTGTTTGGCTTTGTATGTTAACTCTCCTTTCAGCCATCAGGACATATTCCAAATGCCATCAGGATGCCGGCCAGGCTTCCCTAGACTGAAGACCCCACCAATGTGCCCTGGAGCTCCGCATCCCCAGAGACCCACCCTACTAGGGAAAGAGAGAGGCAGACCTTAATGACCTTAACAATATCTCTAAACTTAGCTTCAACAATAAGGGAAACAAAAGAGAATATAAATAAGTGGGCCTATAGCAAACCAAAATGCTTCTGTACAGTGAAAGAAACCATTATTAAAGTGACACAAAGTGTTTTCTTTTCCCCCCACTTTACTGGGAAAGGTTTACAATGTGAGAGATTAAAACATAGATATAACCTCTCACATACCCATAGTAGGTGTTTGCAAGGCCTTCTTTCCCCTAACCTAGGTCCTCTTTTTTTTTATTTATTTAAGAAAGGATTAATGAACAAAACCATAAGGTAGGAGGGGTACAACTCCACACAATTCCCACCACCCAATCTCCATAACCCACCCCCCCACCCATGGATTTCCCATTCTCTATCCCTCTGTGAGCATAGACCCAGGGTCTTTGAGAGTTGCAGAAGGTAGAAGGTCTGGCTTCTGTAATTGCTTCCCCGCTGAACATGGGCGATGACTGGTCGGTCCATACTCACAGTCTGCCTCTCTCTTTCCCTAGTAGGGTGGGTCTCTGGGGAATCTGAGCTCCAGGACACATTGGTGGGGTCTTCAATCCAGGGAAGCCTGCCCAGCATCCTGATGGCATCTGGAACCTGGTGATTGAAAAGAGAGTTAACATACGAAGCCAAACAAATTGTTGAGCAATCATGGACCCAAAGGTTGGAATAGTGGAGAGGAAGTGTTAGGGGGTACTCACTGCAAACTCTAGTGTACTTCTGCTTTCAGGTATATATTTTTCAGTAGTTTATGGATACGTGTGAACATAAGCTCTCTCTTACAGAAACTGGTGTATATCTAGGTTATGGGACTTTGTTAGAAAGTGAACCACCTGAGATGAAATTAGAGTGTACTATAAAAGGAAAGTTCTCACCCGAGTAATGAAGCTGAAGGGTTGTCATTCCACTCGTGAAGTCTCTGGACACAGTCTGAGGTGAAGCATGTTGAGGTGGCAATCATTGTGTTGGTTAGGTTGTGATCGGCGGATGCAATATTATTTGGTATGGATTGGAAGACGCATAAGGGAAAGTGGGCCCTGTCCAAGGGTTCCAGGACTGAGGGAAGTAGGGGCTCTATAGTGGAGATGTGAGGTTCCTGCTGTCTTAGGGTTCAAAAAGACAATCGATAGTTAATGTTATCATCACATTATTTGGTAATTAGGTTAACTTTGAAAAGTCCTTTTGTTATGGTTTGGTCCTCTTTAACCATCATACAGCAGGACCCCAGAGGCCCTCCATCCCAACCCTTAGCTCATCTGTTATAGAACACCTAGGTGGTGTCAAGTTTGGGCTATTACAAATTGTGTTTCTAGGAACATAGGTCTCTTTGGATAGTTGTCTTTGTTTCCTTTGAATATATCCCCAGAAGAGGAAGTGCTGGGTCCTAGGGTAGGTCTGTTTCAAGCATTCTGGTGAGTCTCCAGACTATTTTTCACAGGAGTTAGGCCAATTTACATTCACATCAGCAATGTAGGAAAATTCATTTTCTCCCACAGCCTCTCCAACAGTTGAAGTTTTGGGATGTATGACATTCTCACAGGTATAAAGTGATAAATCATTGCTTTTATTGAATATTTGCATTTCCCTTATCATCAGTGACTGAGAATTTTTATATGAATGTTGGATCTCTGGGTCTCTCCTTTGAGAATATTCTTCCCATGTCCTCTCCTCATTTTTCAACAGGGCTGTTTGCCTGTTTATTGCTTAGTTCGGTGAGAGATTTATGTGTTCTTATAATTGGTGCTATGATGTAGGGCATGTAAAGATTTTCTCCCACTCTAATAGGAGTCTAAGTGTTTGGGTGGTGATTTTTTTCTTTGCAGTGCAGAAATCCTTTAGTTTGATGTAGTCTCATTGGTTCTTTTTATTTTATTTTCCTTTAAGTTACCCTTGAGCCATCAAAGATCTTTTGAAAGCTTACATAGAAAAGAGTTCTGCTAATGTTTTCTTCAAGACAAGCTATTTTCAAATCATCTACCAAAGGGCTGAAATTCAAAATACATAAATAATCAACACATCTCAAAATCAAAAAACCATATAAAACAAATAAATATGGACATATGATCTAAATAGGCATTTCATGCAAGAAAATATACAGGAGGACAATGAATACTTGAAAAGATGTACTGCATTGCTAATTATTAGAGAAATGCACATCAAAATGATAAGAGTTCACCTTATGTCAGTTAGAAAGCTACTAATAAAAAGTTTTAAAATGATAAATTTTGGCAAGCATATAAAGAAAAAAATGTTTGTGTGAACTTCTGGTGTAAATATAAATTGCCCACCATGGGAAAATGTATGAAGGTTCCTCAATAAAAGTAATAAAGCTCCTATCTGACAATAATTTCTCATAAATAACCTATTTTCTTTTTAAAATATTTTTATTTATTATTGGATAGAGACAGAGATAAATTGAGAGGAGAGGGTGAGATAGAGAGACACCTGCAGCCCTGTTTCACCACTCATTAAGCTTTCCCCCTGCAGATGGGGTCCAGGGGTTTGAACCTGAGTTCTTGCACACTGTAATGTGTGCTCTGAATCAGGTGTCCAATCAACTGGCCCCATCCTGATAGTAATTTCTCTTTTGGACATTTTTGCAGAGGATACAAAAAGATCAAGTTGAAAAGGTATATGTATGCTTATGTTCATTGGACCATATTGGTTACCAAGAATCAGAAAACAACCTAAGTGCCCATTGGTGAATGACTGGGAAAAAAAAAGACTACAAAAGCTAAGCGATTAGGTGATAGTTCACTCAGCTGCTCACAAAAATTACTATGTTTCAAGCAACCACATGAGAGCATCTATACAAAAGAAGTTGACTGTGCAGTGTAGCAATGGTGTGGTGTCTCACCTTTTCTCTCTCTCTTTCTTATTCTCTGTGACTCACTTTCTATCTAAAAAAAAAAAAAAATTAAAAAAAGAGTCTACCAGGATTGATGGAATTGTGAAGATATGAAACTCATGGTGGAAACCTAAAAATAATAGATTTGTAATGTAATGTATTCATCCACAAAAAGGTGAAATCTTAGTATCTGTTATAACAAAAGTAGTATCTGAGGCCTCAAATCAAGAGTTCTGTTTGGGTGAGAGAGAAAATAGCTTCGCCTTAAAAGTTAATACTTCATCAGAAACTAAAATTCCTGGATCCATGGAAGGCAAATGACTTTTTCCTTTTCAATCATTATTATCAGAAAACAAAATCTAAATGTAAATACCCACCAAATATCAGCGTTCTTTCTCAACAAGGGGTACATAATAATAATCCTGGCTAAGAGAAGTATTGTGGACTACTGGTAAACTTGATTCAATCTCCAGATCACATATTCCATAATGACAGTCTGGTGTTCTTTCTCTCTGTCTCTCTCTCTCTCTTTCTCTGTCAGAGAGAGAAAGATAAGGTGAGTTACAGAAATAATACTCAACCAATATGTGCAACCTTGCGAGAAGTACTATAGCTCCCAATGGAGGGAATGGGGATACAGAACTCTGGTGGTTGGAATGGTGCAGAATTACACCCCTGTTAGCTGATAATTTTATAGATCAATATTAAGTCACTAATAAAAATTTTAAAACCAACAATTAACAAAATAAATAAATATATAAACAATATTTATAAAAAAATTTTAAAAGTTATTCCTGGAGGGGCCAGGCTATGGTATACCTGGTTTCACACACACATTACCATGAAGAGGGCTCAGGTTTGAGCCCATGATCCCCACCTGCAGTGGGGAAGCCTCACATGTCATGATATTTGTCTACAGGTGTCTCTCTTTCTCTCTCCCTCTATATCTCCTATTCTCCTCTCATTTTCTCTTTGTCCTATCAAATAAAATAGAAAGGAAAAAAATGGGAACAAAATGGCCATCAGGAGTAATAGCTTCATAGTGTCACCCTGGTGACAACAAAAATTAAAATTAAATTAAAACAAAATAATACTTCTAAAGTAGAACAGATAATAGACAGTGAGTTGAATCTTAGAGGAACAAGAATATCCAACTAGGTACTATTATCTTGTATCCTAGTTCTAAGTGAATAATAGTCTAAAAACAATCACTAATTTTACATTGATTAAGCAATTGTTAAGCTTTATAAGAATCAATGACTATGATTTTATAATGTAGAATTATATTTATTTGCCTGAGTCCATAAAACTATACAGATGTTTCTTAGTTAAAATGATAATACCACTCCCCAGTATGAGAAATGATAAAATATATTAATCAAAGTATCTTTAAATATGACTTTTTCTTCCCAAACCAGGACACTGCTCAGCTCTGGCTTATGTTGGTGCCAGAGCTTGAACCTGAAATCTTGGGAGCCTCAGACATCAAAGTCTTTTGGTATAACCATTATGCTATCTTGCTGGCCCTAAAATATGGCTTTTGACACCACCAATTCTAGAGAAGGAGAAAAGAGATAGAGTAAGAGTTTAAAGTTTGGACTCAGAAATTTTGCTTACCAGTTTTAATTTCTGACTAATTCTATTTAGTTTATGACTGATGGCAATTTCTTCATTTTCGTTTTAAAATAAGTATTATAATAGTCATGGAGTTTTGGTAAGGCTTAAAATATGTAAAATATTCAATAAATATTATTCACTTATATTAATGAAAAATCACTTCGAAGACTGCTCTGTCAACGGCTGACTGTTCTTATTTTATTATTTTCATGGCCACATGTAGACTGGGTAAAATAGATCCATCTGTGCTTTTCTGGTTTCTAAAATTGGTATGTCAGTGTTCTTGCATTTTCTTCCTTCACCAAAGAGCAACATAAGATAACACGAGGGATGAGTAAGTTCTTAAGGATAGATAATTTGAATATATCTTTATGTCACCAGTCTGTAGCTTGTCTAGCAAACAAAATTTGTTGCCCAATTATCTTTCATTAGCTAACTGAATACAACTAAAATTCACACAGTGGATAAAATACAATGGTTTTACCTAAAACAATGACATCTTAAAAGAAGTCTAGGTGTTTTCTTAATAAGCACCACAAAAATAAATATAAGAACAGGGAAGAGGAACTCACCCTAATACATTTTTTAAATGTATTGTATCTTTTTATTGCTAGGGTGAAGAATATATTCTGTATCTACTTTTCACACAGTCAAATGTGCTATGAAATATTATTTATGTGCTTGACAAATTCCCAAGTATAACATCAGCCTTGCTAAAATACTCGCTGGCACAACATTGCACTTCCATATTTAGCATTATTGCTGACAGCAGTTTTCTTGGTCTCTCAAAAGATGACCAGCCAAAATTTCACTGAATACATTTCCAAAAGAGCTGATACTTTTTTTTTTACCTCTTTTTAGAAAGTAAATTCCCTGAGTGTGAAAATAATAAACTCAAATACAATCTTTAACCTTATCAGGTTTCTGGAAGAGGGAAGAAAACACTATGTCAATACCCTCAACAATTATTAAATTATTATTCCACTAAAAGTGTGAAAATGAGATGAAGCTTTGGTTGAAAAATATCCATGTCAACTATGGATACTGTAGAAATAATTTAGAAATTTAATTTTTTCATTAATTTAATGTAATGACAGCCACTATGTTATTACCTAATACAGACTTTTACCATATCTCCTGCTCTTACATTGTTGCTGTGATGCTCTCATGTACCTGGGAGGCATGTAGGGTTGAGCTGTCTCTCCAGCTGGGAAGAGCATAATTTCAGATTATGTTCAAATCAGTCATTAGAAAGCTAAAATCAAAAGTAAAGCACTCCCACATATTGAGATGAATTTCTTTTATACATAATGTAACAACAATTTAAAATTTTAAAAGAACATCTAAATGTAAAAAAAAAAAGAAGAAGAAGACAAAGACGTGAGTAAGGGAATCCATGGACACTTGAATGTCAGTCTCCTGGTTTATCCAACTGAATCCAAACTTAGTTTTGGCTCTGAGTTTCCATTTCAGTAACTACACTGTCATGCTCATATCTAAAAATAGTAATGTAAAGCTGTGCCAAGAAGCAAGGGCAATGCCAAGCCTAGAAAAATCTATAAAATCATGTTTAGGAAAGAACTGACTTGCTTATAAAAGTCAAAGGAAGTGTGAGAAGTAGTAGTTAAAAAACATCATAACAATTATTTTATTGCTTTGCTCATAAGATCTAAAATTCCCTGGAATAAATGTGGCCAAGAAAAAGAAAGCTTATTAGCTAAATATCAAAGCATCCACTGCCATTTACATTTACAAACAAGTACCAGGCTATGGTCTGAAGACGGTAGTGCTTTTGAGGTAGTATTTTCTTTTTTTCTTTTCTTTTTCTTTTATTATATACATGTATTTATTAGTTATTTACAAGATTATAAGTAATAAGAGTATAATTCCATACACCAGTCCTACCATCAAAGTTCTGTCCTATTCCTAACACTAAACACTATATTTCTCCCAAGGTCATAGATATGGGTTGACTATATATATTTCTTTTTTCCTTTTTCAAATTCATGGGTTTCAATTATCTGTATTTCACGTATAGTGCAACGGGTTAAGAGCATGTGGTTCGAGCCCCCAGCTCCCCACCTGCAGGGGAGTCGCTTCACAGGTGGTAAAGCAGGTCTACAGGTGTCTTTCTCTCCCCCTCTCTGTCTCCTCCTCCATTTCTCTCTGTCCTTTCTAACAATGACGACATCAATAACAACAATAACAACTACAACAATAAAAAACAAGGGCACAAAAGGGAAAATAAATAAATACTAAAAAATATAAATAAATAAATACATTAATTAATTAATTAAAAGGCACCCACCAGAGAAGCATATGGGCCATGTGAGCAAAGGTGAGTGATTCGATGTAGAAGCTGATACCCATTTTTATTCATTTCTAAGGCCCTGTCTTCACTGTCTTTTAAGCCACACCTACCTCTATTATAACTTCTAGGTGAATTTTCAATTAAAGTATGCTACACTGTAGTTGTCATCATCAAGAATATTTCAACGTAACAAGTTCCAAACTGCCCATTGACTGATAATTTCCTTTCCAGTTCAGCCCCATGTGATTTTCTGAGTATCTAGTATCTTGGGGGAAATGTGACCACTGGCCATCTTTGAATCTAAGGTAAAAACTTTAGTTATTACTAGAGAGAATACCATTGCCCTAAATTACAATCCCAAGACAGAACAAGAAATCCCTACATAGAAAATGTAAAAAATAAACACTAGTTCAATTTATTTCAGAATGTTGATAAATTTCTACTTGCTAATAATTAGTTCAGTTTTGATATTTGAACTAACAAGATAGAAATGATAATACCTAATGTTAACCACTACTAAGAAAACATTATGTGACAGCCACTGTGCTAAATACTGTAAGATGCCTTATTTCATTCCTTATATAGCAATTCCCCTTCAAAGGTCTGACTTTGAATGTTTATTTTCCCAAATTCTGATACAATGGAATTTAAAACTAGTCTGTTTGATTCCAATAAATAGTTGAGAATCTATTGTGTATATATAGTAATGAGTATAGAAACCTATCATTTCTTTCTGGTTTTATTGACATATAACATTAGTTTAAGGTGTACAGCAGTGATCTGATATACAGACATACCTTGTTTAATTATATAGTACTTATTTTATTATACTTTACATGTATTGTGATTTTTACAAATCAAAGTCATTTTTATGTCACCTTTTAAAAATGCCCCACTGGTTGTATTGTTATATGGAAAACTGGGAAGTTTATGTACAAACTGTTGTATTTACTGTTGAATGTAAAGCATTAATTCCCCAATAAAGAAATTTTTTTAAATCCTACTATATTTCAAACTGTTTATTGTTATGCCATTTAAAATGATCAATCATCTTTCATGTTACTATTATGATCCTTTGGGGTTCCAAGAATTGCGCATGCATGATATGGCCAACTTACCCAATTCTGCATTCTCAATGCTCCCATGACCATCCATCTTTATTTTTCTACCTCTGAAATGCAATTAAAAGTATTAATTAAAATTATTAATTATTAAAAGAATTAAAAGTAGAATTAGGCCAATTAATAAGCCTAAAATGCCTTCTTAACTTAGAAATACCTCACTATAAAACAAAAGCTAAAAATGATTGAGCTCAGAGGGGAAGGCATATCAAAACTAAGACAAACCTCTAGTTAGATTATATATCAGTTACCCAAGTTGTTAATGCAAAAATAAATAAACAAATAAGGCTTATAAAGAGAATTCAAGTTCTACTCCAATAGAAATGATTTTAAAAAATTATCATGATGTGAAGAAAGTTTTTATGGTCTAGGTAGGTCAAATTAGTCACTGCATTCCCTGTGCCCAAAGTCTGGATCAAAAGCCTACCTCTCATCAATTCTATAAATGCTAAGCAAATAGTGGAAAAGTTTCAGAAGAAAAATGTGAAGCTAACAGATGTTATGTTGATTCATCAAGTTGAAGAAAAGAGGTCATCTTTATAACATCAAAGTGCAAGGTGACTTAGTACTTTCAACTAAGAAAAGTGCTGATTCAGAAGCTACAAGTTACTCAGTAGATTTATTTAAGATAAATGATGAATGTAGATAGCCTAAATAATAGATATTCAGGGGAGCTGGGTGGTAATGCAATGGGTTAAGTGCACATGGCGTGAAGCACAAAAACTTGCACAAAGATCCTAGTTGGAGTCACTGGCTCCCTGCATGTAGGGGTCACCTCACAGGCAGCAAAGCAGGTCTGTAGGTGTCTACCTTTCTCTACCTCTCTGTCTTTCCCTCCACTCTCAATTTCTCTCTGTCCTTTGCAAGAACAATAATAACAACAACAACAAGGACAACAAAAATGAGAAAAATGACCTCCAGGAGCAGTGGATTTTGTAGTGCAGGCACTGAGTCCCAGTCATAACCTAGATGCAAAAATAAAAAGATATTTAATGTGGACAAAATAGCTTTTTATAGGAAGAAAATGCCATCTAGGCCTTTTATATCTAGAGATAAATCAAAGACTGCATTTCAAACCAAGCAAAATCTCAAGTAAATAGTAAGACTATATCCCTTAAAGACTTAGAAGATGATGAAGAAAGGAATCCTAAAGCAACCAGAAGGACTTAAATCACTAAAATTAGGACAGAAATAAATAACATCAGAAAAAAGAGAATCAAACAAAATATCAATGAAGCCAAATGTTGGTTCTTCAAAAAAAATAAACAAAATTGACAAACCCAAAAATAAAAGTCCAGGACCACATGATGTTAAAATTAATTTGGAAAAACCTTCAGGAAACAGTTAATACCTTTATGTTTAAAGCTCTCCAAAAAGATCAAAGTTAGGAGAATTTTCCCTTCCACCTTCTATGAAACCAAAATCACCATGATACTAAAAGCAGACAGGGATACAAAAAAAAAAAAAAAAAAAGGAAACTACAGACCAATATCTCTGATAAACATAGATGCTAAAATACTGAACAAAATCACGGCCAACTGGATATAGCAATATATTAGAAAGATTGGATAAACCAAGGAATGTAAACCTGGTTCAATATACATAAGTCAATCAATGTCATTCACCACATCAATAAAAGCAAAACTAGGGAGTCTGGTGGTAGCACAACGGGTTAAGCACATGTGGCACAAAGCTCAAGGACCAGCATAAGGATCCCAGTTGGAGCCCCTGGCTCCCCACCTGCAGGGGAGTCACTTCACAGGTGGTGAAGCAGGTCTGCAGGTGTCTATCTATCTCTCCCCCTCTCTATCTTCCCCTCCTCTTTCCATTTCTCTTTGATCTATCTAATAACGACAACATCAGTAACAACAATAATAACTACAACGACAATAAAAAAAACAAGGGCAACAGAAGGGAAAATAAATAAATATAAAAAAATTAAAAAAGCAAAACTAGTAACCACATGATTATTTTAATAGATGCAGAGAAAGATTTTGACAAAATCCAACATCGCTTCATGATTAAAGCACTACAAAAAATGGGAACAGATGGAAAATTCCTGAAGATAGTAGAGTCCATCTATCCCAAATCTATAGCCAACATTATAGTCAATGGAGAGAAACTAAAAGCATTCCCACTCAGATCAGGGACCAGAGAGGGCTGTCCATTATCACCATTACTCATCAAGATAGCATTGGGAGTTCTTGCCATAGCAGTCAGGCAAGAGAAAGGAATCAAAGGAATACAAATTGAAAGGGAAGAATTCAAACTCTCACTATTTGCAGATGATATGACAGCATACATGGGAAAAAATCTAAAGAATCCAGCAGAGAGCTTCTGGAAATCAACAGGCAATATAGCAAAGTGTCAGCCTACAAAATCAATGTACAAAACTCAGTAGCATTCCAGAGGGTACCAAACAGAATTAACCCAGACTTAACGACATCACAAGAAAACCATATTTAAATGAGGGGAGTAAGAATAAACAAAGGATCCTGAAGGTTGCAAGAGAAAACAAAGAGTCACCTATAGAGAAAAACCCATAACACTAGCAGCAAATTTCTCCACACAATCACTAAAGGCCAGAATGGAATGGCAAGATATCTATCGAGTGCTCAATGAGAAAGGCTTTCAACCAATACAACTGTATCCCACTAGACTGTTACCCTAGCAACAACTGAAGGAATAAACTATCACCAAGCCTGCCCTGAAAGAAGTTGTGAAAGGTCTACTATAAACAATCAAATCACCATAAATACACCATATATCATAACACTCTAAAAATCTACAAGAATGGCATTAAAATATCTTCAATCTATAATATCAATAAATGGCAATGGTTTGAATTCACTTTTAAAAGGCACTGAGTAGGAAGATGGATCAGAAAACAAAACCCAATCATATGCTGTCTACAGGAAACCCACCTAACTCAATAAGACAAACACAAAGTGAAGTATAGAAAACTATCAAATGCTGATTCCGGAAGATGGCGGAATGAGAAGCTGCTAGTGGCTTGAGCTCTTACAACATCTACTGGAAATGGTATTTAGTACAGTGTTGCTTGTACTCAAAACACAACAACTGAGGAACAACAGAACATAAAAATAAGAAACATAAATTAAAAATGGGTATATAAAGAACAAATAAAACTGCTACTACAATGCATTCATTGACAAGAACCCAGAAGAAACTGTAAATCTACCAGAAGTAACCATAGATAAGAAAAGTATGCAAGCAATAATAAACTTATTAATCACAGAAATGAAAACAACATTGGAGGAAAGGAATGGCAGTATTAGGGAAACAACAGTTGAGACCCTCAAGGAAAATAATGATTATCTTGAGGCGATTAGAACAGTGGAAATACAATACATTAAATCCATAATATCAATAAATGTCAATGGCTTAAACTCACCCATCAGAAGGCACAGAGTTGGGGGATGGATCAGAAAACATAACCCAACGATATGCTGCTTGCAAGAATCCCATCTGACACAACAAGATAAACACAGACTTAAAGTGAAAGGATGGAAAACTATCATACAGGCTAACAGACCACAAAAAAAGGCAGGAACAGTCATTCTCATCTCAGACACAATAGATTTTAAATTAAATAAAGTAATAAAAGATAGGCAAGAACATTACATAATTATTAGAGGATCAATCAGCCAAGAAGACTTAACAATTATTAACATCTATGCACCCAATGAGGGACAATCTAAATACATCAAGCACCTACTGAAAGAACTCCAAAAATACATCAATAGTAATACAGTAATAGTGGGAGACTTTAACACACTTAGACAGATCAACAAAACAGAGAATCAACAAAGAAACAAGAGAATTAAATGAAGAGATGGTCAGACTAGACCTCTTGGACATTTTCAGAGTCCTTCACCCAAAAAAAACTAGAATACACATTCTTTTCAAATCCACATAACACATACTCAAGGATAGACCACATTTTAGGCCACAAAGACAGCATCAATAAATTCAAGAACATTGAAATCATCCCAATTATCTTCTCAGACCACAGTGGAGAAAAACTAACATTTAACAACAAACAGAAAATTATTAAAAGTCACAGAATTTGGAAACTAAACAACGTACTCCTTAAGAACCACTGCGTCAGAGATTCACTCAAGCAGGAAATTCAAATGTTCCTGGAAACAAATGAAAATGAAGACACAACCTATCAAAATATTTGGGACACAGCTAAAGCAGTACTGAGAGGGAAACTTATAGCCATACAATCACATATTAAACACCAAGAATAAGCTCAAATGAATGACCTTACTGCACACCTCAAGGACTTAGAGGAAGAGGAACAAAGGAACCCTAAAGCATCCAGAAGGACAGAAATCAATAAAATTAGACCATAAATAAACAACATCGAAAATAAAAGAACCATACAAAAGATCAATGAAGCCAAAAGTTGGTTCCTTGAAAGATTAAACAAAATTGACAAACCCTTAACCAGGCTCACCAAACAAAAAAGAGAGAAGACTCAAATTAATAGAATTGTAGACGATGGAGGAGATATCACAACTGACACCAAAGAAATCCAGAGAATCCTGCGAAACCTCTATAAAGAACTATACGCCACCAAGCTAGAGAATCTGGAAGAAATGGAACAATTCCCAGAAGCATATGTCCTTCCAAAACTGAACCAAGAAGAACTACAAAATCTAAATGCACCAATCACAGACGAAGAAATTGAAACCTCCCCAACAACAAAAGTCCTGGACCAGATGGCTTCACTAATGAATTCTACAAAACTTTCAGCAAACAGTTAGTACCCACACTTCTTAATCTTTTCCATAAGATTGAAGAAACAGGAATACTCCCTTCCACCTTCTATGAAGCCAAAATCACCCTGATACCAAAAGCTGATAGGGACAGAACAAAAAAGGAAAACTACAGACCAATATCTCTGATGAACATAGATGCCAAAATATTAAACAAGATCTTGGCCAACCGGATACAGCAACACATCAAAAAGATTGTTCATCATGACGAAGTGGGATTCATCCCAGGAATGCAAGGCTGGTTCAACATCCATAAGTCAGTCAATGTCATTCACCACATCAATAAAAGCAAAGCCAAAAACCACATGATTATCTCAATAGATGAAGAGAAAGCCTTTGACAAAATCCAACACCCATTCATGCTCAAAACTCTACAAAAAATGGGAATAGATGGGAAATTCCTCAAGATAGTGGAGTCTATATATAGCAAACCTACAGCCAACATCATACTCAATGGACAGAAGCTGAAAGCATTCCCCATCATATCGGGGACTAGACAGGGCTGTCCATTGTCACCGTTACTCTTCAACAAAGTATTGGAAGTTCTTGTCACAGCAATCAGGCAAGGGAAAGAAATCAAAGGAATACAGATTGGAAGGGAAGAAGTCAAGCTCTCACTATTTGCAGATGATATGATAGTATACATAGAAAAACCTAAAGAATCCAGCAGAAAATTACTGGAAGTTATTAGGCAATATAGCAAGGTATCAGGCTACAAAATCAATGTACAAAAATCAGTGGCATTTCTTTATGAAAACCTAAATCTGAAGAAGACATCCAGAAATCACTCCCATTTACTGTTTCAGCAAAATCAATCAAATACCTAGGAATAAAGTTGACCAAAGAAGTGAGAGACTTGTATGCTGAAAACTATGAGTCGCTACTCAAGGAAATAGAAACTGATACCAAGAAATGGAAAGATATCCCATGCTCATGGATTGGAAGAATAAATATCATCAAAATGAATATTCTCCCCAGAGCCATATACAAATTTAATGCAATACCCATCAAAGTTCCACCAAGCTTCTTTAAGAGAATAGAACAAAGACTACAATCATTTATCTGGAACCTGAAAACACCAGAATTGCCAAAACCATCTTAAGGAAAAGAAACAGAAATGGAGGCATCACACTCCCAGACCTTAAACTATATTATAAAGCCATCATCATCAAAACAGCATGGTACTGGAACAAAAATAGGCACACAGACCAGTGGACAAGAATTGAAAGCCCAGAAATAAATCCCCATACCTATGGACATCTAATCTTTGATAAGGGGGCCCAAAGGATTAAATGGAAAAAGGAGGCTCTCTTCATTAAAATGGTGCTGGTAAAACTGGGTTGTAACATACTGAAGAATGAAATTGAACCACTTTATCTCACCAGAAAGAAAAATCAACTCCAAATGGATCAAAGACCTAGATGTCAGACCAGAAACAATAAAATACTTAGAGGAAAACATTGGTAAAACACTTTCCCACATACACCTCAAGGACATCTTTGATGAATCAAACCCAATTGCAAGGAAGACCAAAGCAGAAACAAACCAATGGGACTACATCAAACTGAAAAGCTTCTGCACATCCAAAGAAACTATTAAACAAACAAAGAGACCCCTCACAGAATGGGAGAAGATCTTCACATGCCATACATCAGACAAGAAACTAATCACAAAAATATATAAAGAGCTCAGCAAACTTAGCACCAAAAAAGCAAATGACCCCATCCAAAAATGGGCAGAGGATATGAACAAAACATTCACCTCAGAGGAGATCCAAAAGGCTAACAAACATATGAAAAACTGCTCTAGGTCACTGATTGTCAGAGAAATGCCAATTAAGACAACACTAAGATACCACCTCACTCCTGTAAGAATGGCATACATCAAAAAGGACAGCAGCAACAAATGCTGGAGAGGATGTGGGGACAGAGGAACCCTTTTACATTGCTGGTGGGAATGTAACTTGGTACAGCCTCTGTGGAGAGCAGTCTGGAAAACTCTCAGAAGGCTAGACATGGACCTTACATATGATCCAGTAATTCCTCTCCTGGGGTTATACCCCAAGGACTCCATAACACCCAACCAAAAAGAGGTGTGTACTCCTATGTTCATAGCAGCACAATTCATAATAGCTAAAACCTGGCAGCAACCCAGGTGCCCAACACCAGATGAGTGGCTGAGAAAGCTGTGGTATATATACACAATGGAATACTATGCAGCTATCAAGAACAATGAACCCAACTTCTCTGACGCATCTGGGACAGAGCTAGAAGGAATTATGTTAAGTGAACTAAGTCAGAAAGATAAAGATGAGTATGGGATGATCCCACTCATCAACAGAAGTTGATTAAGAAGATCTGAAAGGGAAACTAAAAGCAGGACCTGACCAAATTGTAAGTAGGGCACCAAAGTAAAAACCCTGTGGTGAGGGGTAGACATGCATCTTCCTTGGACAGTGGGGGGTGGGAGTGGGTGGGAGGGATGGGTCACAGTCTTTTGGTGGTGGGAATGGTGTTTATTTACACTCCTAGCACAATGTAGACATATAAATCACTAGTTAATTAATTTGAGAGGGGGAAAATCAATTGTATGTCTCAAAGTTTTTCAAAACACAAACTGAAGCTTTTTAATATATAGGCTGTGTAATTGATATGCGGACTCTCTCAAAAGCCTAGACCAAGTAGATCAGAAGCATCCAATAGCACAGCTATATACAAGATACTGGGTACTGTACAGCAAACCATAACAAAAGAACTTTTCAAAGTTAAGCCAGTTACCAAATAATGTGATGATAACATTAACTATCAATTGTCTTTTTGAACCCTAAGACAGCAGGAACCTCACATCTCCACTATAGAGCCCCTACTCCCCCCAGTCCTGGAACCCTTGGATAGGGCCCACTTTCCCATATGCCTCTCCCAATCCATATCAAATAATATTGCATCCGCCGATCACAACCTAACCAACACAATGATTACCACATCATCATGCTTCACTTCAGACTGTGTCCAGAGACTTCACATATGGAATGACAACCCTTCAGCTTCAGTAATCGGGTGAGACCTTTCCTTTCATAGTATACTCTAATTCCATCTCAGGTGGTTCACTTTCTAACAAAGTCCCAAAACCTAGATATACACCAGTTTCTGTGAGAGAGACCATATCTTCACACGTATCTATAAACTACTGCAAAATATATACCTGAAAGCAGAAGTACACTAGAGTTTGCAATGTGTACCTCCCTAACACTTCCTCTCCACTATTCCAAGCTTTGGGTCCATGATTGCTCAACAATTTGTTTGGCTTCATATGTTAACTCTCTTTTCAGTCACCAGGTTCCAGATGCCATCAGGATGCTGGGCAGGCTTCCCTGGATTGAAGACCCCACCAATGTGTCCTGGAGCTCAGCTTCCCCAGAGACACACCCTACTAGGGAAAGAGAGAGGCAGATTGGGAGTATGGACCAAACAGTCAACGCCCATGTTCGGCGGGGAAGCAATTACAGAAGCCAGACTTTCTACCTTCTGCAACCCACAATGACCCTGGGTCCATGCTCCCAGAGGGATGGAGAATGGGAAAGCTATCAGGGGAGGGGGTGGGATACGGAGATTGGGTGGTGGGAATTGTGTGGAGTTGTACCCCTCCTACCCTATGGTTTTGTTAATTAATCCTTTCTTAAATAAAAAAAAAAAAACCTCAGGACTAGACAAGGATAGCTGAAATAGACAGTTTTGCAAATCTACTATCTACTTGTATATTCTAGGGGTGGCTAAAGGAGGAAGGGAAGTTGAGCAGAAACACTCACAGTGGATTGACACAGGAGTCCACACTGAGTCAGAATTCTTCCCCAAAATAATTCCCAAATGTGTATCAGTGAATTCAAAACAGCACACTGTTTGGTGGTGTGGGCGCTGGGGCCTTGGCTTTGGAAGCTGTAGGATTAAGGAAGAAAGGATGACAAGAATGATAAAAAGAATAAAAAAAGAAAGAGAGAGAAAAAAAAAGATAAGAAAAAGAACACTCGTAAAAGAGTGGTGAAAGGAAAGAGTTTTTTTTTTAATTTTTAATTATTTAATTAGCTATGCGGGGGTGAGGTGGGGGGGGTTGGCTACTTAGAAAGAAAAAAGGCCAGAGGTTTCAGAAGAGTGTAGACTTAGAACAAATGATACTCCCTGGTGGGACAGGAATTTGGTAAAGACAGAAGCTCAGCAGGGGAGCCTGCTAGAAGCTGGTCCCCAGGGACATGTTATGGGGGAGGGAGAGGGAGGTGGTGTGCTTAATAATTAAAAGGCAATAAAATTTTTTCCCTTTTTTTCTACTCTTTCTTAACCCAAATTATGTTATAGTCACCTCCTTGGTGTAACCGCTAGGACCCCTTATTGACTGGCCTATTAAAGGCAGAAAATCCTACCGTTTCCAGAAGATGTGGTCAGAGCTCAAGCCACTAGCAGCTTCTCAGTTCACCATCTTTTGGGAACCTGTATCTGATCTCTGATCTCTCTCTCTCTCTTTTCTCTCTATTTTCTAAGTCTTCTTACCTTGTATCTCAGATTGATAACAGTGTAGACAAGAGGAAGAACAAGAAAGGTAAATCTGATGGGAAAGACAGGATACATGGAGCCAGAGCACCATCCATTGTATGGTGAGGAGTTCACTGATGAATTCAATGGGCTGAATGTGTCCAAGGAGAAGCTCATAGAAAAACTCCAACTAACAATATGTTTCTATGTTTATTTCTTTTTCATCTTATTTCTAGTTTTGTTTGTCTTTTGCCACCATGGTTATTATCATGGCTCAGTGCCTGTACAACAATGAACTCATAATGGCCTTTCCCCCCTTCTGTCCTTTCATCCATCCTTCCCTTTCCTTTCCTTTCCTTTCCTTTCCTTTCCTTTCCTTTTTTCTTTATTTATTGACAGAAACCAAGAGAGAAATTGAGAGAAATTGGAAAGATAAAGAAGGCAAGAAAAAGAGAGACACCTACAGCACTGCTTCACCACTTATGAAGATTACACCCTGCATGTGGGGACCAGGAGCTTGAAACCTGGTCCTTCCACATAGTAACATGGGTGGTCTACTGGTACACCACCACTTAACCACTAAGTAATCACTTCGCTAAAAATTTGAAATAAACTTTAACTCCTACATCAGCAGAAGGGACTAGATGAGTATTTTATGACTTGTTGCTACTGCCTAGAATCCTGTATCGGGACTCACTTGCTTAGAATAATAATTTTCAAGAGTGGAACTCTTATGAAGATACCATTATGTTTTATTATGACTATTACTACTTTTGTATGTCTTGTATCATTAAACTGCTTCAAAAGAGATTAGGCTGGGTGATTTTGGTTTTAGACTACCTGGAGATTTTGTTTGCTCTTGTATTTCTAAGCCATTTGGGATCTCTGGAGTAACCAGTTAACTGACTCTAATGCTTAATAAAATGTGAGACAATCATTTATTTTCCCCTACCTTTCATTTTGGACAGCAATCATTTCAATATCCCTAATTAATGGAACATTTTTTCTCTCTTTGCTAACTGCAGAAGTCAATGATCAAATAAAAACATTAAAGTTGGCAATACCCCAATGAGTTCTTTTATAGGTATGTTCAGCCACTTAGGCTGTATCTGAAATATCACCCATGTTAGAGAGCACAGAGACACTTTTGTCATTATAATCCTCATAGTGAATTATATGTACAAATTTAAGAGTTCTAAGGTCAGCAATTTATATTATATTCTGCTTTAATAATGAAGAATAATAATTTATGTTGTATGTTAGCATTCTAATCTGTATTAGTACTTTTATTTCCTTATGGGGAAAACTTTTTTATTTGTTTATTTTCCCTTTTGTTTCCCTTGTTGTTTTTTATTGTTGTTGTAGTTATTACTGTTGTTGTTATTGATGTTGTCGTTGTTAGATAGGACAGAGAGAAATGGAGAGAGGAGGAGACGACAGAGATGGAGAGAGAAAGATAGACACCTGCAGACCTGCTTCACTGCCTGTGAAGTGACTCCCCTGCAGGTGAGGAGCCTGGGCTCAAGCCGGGATCTTTAAGCCAGTCCTTGCACTTTGTGCCACGTGGGCTTAACCCACTGCATTATCACCCGACTCCCAGGGGAAACTTTTATAATATGTTTAAAATGTCACAGATGTTTATCTATAAGTTGATTTTGTGCAGCATAAACAACACCTAGCAATAAGTAACAATGTGGATAACTATATGTATCTTAGATAAAGAAATTTACAAATACTGTTTTTTTTTAAATCATATCTCACAAAGCAACTTACAAAATCATCCCTTTTAAAAGGTTAAATAGTTTTATAAGAAAGAGAAAGAGAGAGAGAGAGAGATGGGGTTTGAACCCAGAGAACCACTCTGACATATGCAGTGCTGTAAATCTAACCAGTTGTTTCATCCTACACTCTCTAAATTACCTTCTAGTTGCTAAAGTAATCTTTTACAACAAACTCAGTGTTTAGAAACACATCATGCAAACCTAGGCCTTTTGACTCATTTATAACATAATAATAGAAGATGCCAAATAAATATAATAGGAGATTCCAAATAAATATCTGTTGGTGACAAGTATAATTTTGAATTCATTCTATGCCAAAGAAATCCCAGTGAAGTGTGGACATTTCCCAAGGCACTACATATCTGGCTTCAATTTTAAATAAGCAGTGATTAGCTTTATTGAGGGGATAGACAGAGGTCACTCAAGGAGCCAGCCAGAATTTAGAAGTGGAATACTGCTGGCTTTCAGCCCTGTTTCTAGTAACTACCCCACCCAGTTGTTCCCAAGAGAACACATGTACATTTGATAGCTGAGCAGGTGGCATGAGCTGTAGTAATAAACAGCTCCTTTCCTGTAAAGGAGCAGCAAACTCGGTTTATGAATCCATGAGCTTTCCTGTGGGGAGGCCATTATGTCCAGTTAAAACTGTAACTGAAAACATCCGTCTCTATCAACTTCTCAGTAATTCTACTCATGTGTTGTCCAAAGTGCCTGCTCCCCTCACTGATTCATTTGAACACATGTACAACCAGCTTCTGGGCTAAAAAGGTATCGTGGGGACAATTGAAAATTATTTAGTGTGAATAGGAATGGATGTACCTTTAGTTCACCTGCAAATTAATGTTGGGGAAAGAAAATCTGTTGGGATTCAACTGGTCTCTTTCCCTGTTTTCATGTGTTTACTTCCTCAGCTTCCCTAATGAATTGCATAGCTTTGGAATTCTAAACCATTAAATGGAATTAAAACACAAGCTTATTATTTAGAGCCAAAAGGTTACAATCAACTCCAGTCCAACAATCAACCAATATCCTCTTGTTTACTTGTAATATAACAGGAAAACACTACCTTGTGCCTAAAAGACTTGGGGAGTTACTTTCTTAATTGCTTATTGAATTTTCCTAATTAATCAGAAGTCTTTGGCACAGAGATTCCAACTTTGAGACCTGAAACACATGGCTGGCAGAAAAGTTGTCAGCAGAAATTGTCTTTTGTGCAATCTGTATGCTAACTGGCACAAAAAGTACTTTGTAAGACTTGATTATGATCACAACACAATGGTTAATTAACAGGGCTTTTCTTTGTCTTTACAAACTTATTTAGAATCTTGCCATTAATGAATTAAGGAATGAGAGTTTCCCTACTGTTCTATGCAGAGGGAAAAAAAAAAAGGGAACATTTGCCTTGTTTTCCAAAGGATATCCCTTGTGCTGACAGTATTCCATGGCATGAACCTATGATACCACAGCCAAAGACTCAAGTCAGCCAAAGAAAACGTTGACAGTTCTGGACTTGAGTGGGTCAAGGAGCTTTATGGTGAATGGAGAGTGACTGTAAAGTTAATCTCTTATTTATGTTATACTGTTATAATCCTTCCTAAGAGTAACAGTAGCCACAGAAGTCAGGAAGTTTAAAGAATTAACTGAAAATTTTTCTTAGAACATCTTTTTGTACTGGCTGCCACTGGCATAAACTTGGAGAGGGTGTGTGTGTGTGTGTGTGTGTGTGTGTGTGTGTGTGTGTGCTGCTGTTGTGGTTCAAAATGCATTTTGTCAATCTAAATATATATATATGGTATTTAATGAGCATAATATGAAATGTTATGAATTACAAAACTATAAATATACATAATACTTAAATGGAGATTAAATGAGAATCTTAACTTGAAAAGCACAGTACCCTGGAAATGATTCAGGATTTTTTTTATAATACTTGAGCAAGATTAAAGAAAGTTATCAAAAAATAATTTAAAACTTGGTTTGTGAGTCTAAAAATGATCTTTTTTATTTATTTTTCCTTTTGTTGCCCTTTGTTGTTGTTGTTGTTGTAGTTATTATTGTTGTTGTTGATGTCATCATTGTTAGACAAGACAGAGAGACATAGAAAGAGAAGGGGAAGACAAAGATGGGGAGAGACCTGCTTTACTGCTTGTGAAGTGACTCCTCTGAAGGTGGGGAGCCAGGGGGTTGAACCAGGATCTTTAATCCAGTTCTTGCGCTTTGTGCCACCTGCGCATTACCTGCTGCGCTACTGCCGGACTCCCCTAAAAAATGGTCTTTTACAGATATTTTCAGTGATGATAGAGTAAAAGGAAATATATAATGATATTATAAATAAATATTTAGGTTGGATGAGAAATAATATTTGAGGGAGATTAGTTATTAGAATATGTCACCAAAAGTAACCTCTGATTTTTTTTCTAGGGATCTTTAAGACACAATACATTTTATCTCAATTCTCCAGAACAGCTTTGTATGTGAAACTGCATAATCACTAGTCCTGATTTTGGGGCAACTTTGAGTTTTTCTAACTATGAGTAAGGATTTTATTCCTTCAAAAATATTTTTGATGGGAAGAGCCATTAATTAGATTTCAATGAAAAATTGTGAAAGCAAGCACAGTTTACTGAAGCTTTCATGAATTCACAGAAAATAAATATTTCTCAATATGCATGTTGTTGCTGCAGGCTCTGTAAAGTTGATAGTTTAAATTTTGGTTCTTCTACACGAACGCACAATAGTCCATGAATTCATATTTTGAATCCTAGGCACTTACATAACTTATTAAGTCTTGCCAAGATCAGTACTATTCCTGTAGTTGGATGGGGTTTGTTTACAAACTAGTGAGCATATATCATACCAGAAAAAGCACCAATGAATGAGATTGGATATTAAAATTTTCATGAGACAATTTTTGGTATAACTTGACTAGTGAGAATGTTTTTTTTCACTAATGAATAAAGACAGACTTAACTTCTGTAACACAATAATATACTAATCTCAGGGGTGTGATAAAGCCTTTGAAAGTATTTATTGATACAATATTCATGCCACTGCTTTCTGGTGAAAAAACTCAAAGCAACCCACAGATACATTTGCTCATTCAACTGTACAACTCTTAAAATTAAATTATTGTTATGTGAAACCAAGAAGAAAAATACCTTTTAGAAAAATTAGAGAAAATAAATATAATCACAGAGCTGAAGGTACACATGTATAAAAGACAAAGGAAAATAAGGTAGATGCAGTTTGACAATACAAGGTTGTCCAAGTAGTGTGAAGAGAAACAAAACGGGAGCTGGGCGGTGGCGCGGGTTAAGCACACATGGTGCAAGGCGCAAGGACAGGCATAAGGATCCTGGTTCGAGTTCCCAGCTCCCACCTGCAGGAGGTCAGTTCGCAAGCGGTGAAGCAGGTCTGCAGGTGTCTCTCTTTCTCTCCTCCTCTCTCCATTTCTCTCTTTCCTGTCCAACAACAACAGCTATGACAACAATGACAACTACAGCAAGCACAACAAGAGCAATAAAATGGAAAAAATGGCTTCCAGGAGCAGTGGATTCGTAGTGCAGGCACTGAGCCCCAGCGATAACACTGGAGGTAAAAAAAAAAAAAAAGAGATAGAGAGAGAGAGAGGGGGGGAGAGAGAGAGAGAGAGAGAGAGAGAGAAAGAAAGAAAGAAAGAAAGAAAGAAACAGAGAGAGATAGAAACTAAACATCAATATGCCTCATGATCCAACTAAATATATATATATATGTTTCAGGAGGACAGACAAGCATGTTTGAGTCAACAGTTAAAAAGAAACCAAAAAGATGAGAACAAAGTAAGGTCATTAGATTTGATAATGAAGACATTATTCATGATTTTCCTGATCAAAAACAGAAGTAGTTGAGAGAGGATGAGAGATGGCATGTATGTTCTAAGTAACAAGAGCGGTACTCCAGATAATTTGCTTAATTTTGTAGTTGATTGCAGAGGCAACGGTAAGGAAGAGTAGAATCAGAAGGATTATGGGTGCTCAAACAGAAAAGAAAATTTCAAAACTGCCAAATAGCTGTGTCCAAAGGGGTAACAACTCTTTCTTTGACTATGCTTGAGCTCTGGAGCACAATGATGAATCATCTTCTTCCAAAAGTGTTTCTGATGTAATTTTAAGGAGCATTCATACTTTATAGTGTTAGTTTGTACTGCTTATTATTTTTCTGAAAAATAAAGTGCATAAACTCAACATTCCTTTGACTTTACACAGTTATGTAAACAACCCCAATATGTCAATGGCTCATAATTTAGGCAGAGGTTTAAGCCTTTTATATATTACATATGAGTTATCATATGAAGCTTACATAGGAACGTGGCAAAACAGCACACAGATGCAGAATGTGATTATGTCATAGTCAAAGTATGAGGAGAACAATGACAGAGACCACAGTGATTCTCAAGCTTCTGCTCAGACAGTGCAAACATCACTTCAATCACCTGTCATAAGTAAAGAAAATTATCTATCTAACAAATGGCTTATAAAAGTATAATTCTTTGGTTGGGATGCTAAAAAGCACTTGATACCAACACATCCTACTACAACTTTGAAATTTTGGAAAACTTAAAACATAGGGAAAAAAAAAACTACTAAAGTGTTCTATGCCTGTCAAAAGTTTTTGCAAGTTTGCAGCCCAATTTTATTTATTGATTTATTTTGGTTCCAGGGTTATTCCTGGGGCTTGGTGACTGCACTATGAATCCATTTCATCTAGTGGCCACTTTTTCTTTCTTTCTTTCTTTTCTTTCTTTCTTTCTTTCTTTCTTTCTTTCTACTTGATAGGATAGAGAAAAAAATGTGAGGGAAAGGGAGGTGGAAACAGAGGAGGCAAAAGAAAACACGTGTAGCCCTGCTTTACTACTTGTGAAGCTTCCCTCATGCAGGTTGGGGCTGGGGGCGTGAACCTGAGTCCTTGTGCACAGTAAACAAGCATGTTTAACTAGATGTGCCACCACTTAACCACCTGTAGCCTAATTTGAGTTAAAATTACATAGACATTTACCTCTATGTCATTTGATAATCATAAAGGTTTTTATGATCAATTCTATTAAAAACAGCACTCACAAAACTATCTTAAAAATAAAAATTAGTAGTTAATCAGTAGTTTCAATTTGTATTTAGTAAACAGGAGGACAAAACAACAAATTGAACAAACTCTGAAGGCACCTATGTTAAATATTTTTAAAGATTATTAAAGATGAAAAAATATCCTCAAGTTCTTCCTTCAAAGTCAATATAAAGTTAATGTCACAATCAGCCATAGAGAGTAATGATAAATTGTAGCATGCCTCAGTCATGAATATAAATTACTCAAGCCCCAAATTAACACAGCAATAGACAGCAAAAATAATTCACAAATGAATAACTTGTGCCTACCCTAGGAATGCAAGAGTAGTTTAAAATTTAAAAGTCTATAAATATCATTTATCAAATTAAAAATTAATAAAATGATAGTACCTGCCTTGTAATTATTCATATTTCTTTTTTTCTTCTACCAGGGTTATCACTGGGGCTTGTCGCTTTCACAACAAATCCACTGATCCTGATGGCATTTTTTTCTTTTTAAAAATTGTGTTCATTTCTTTGATAGGACAGACAAAAATTGAGAGGGAGGAAGTTAGAGAGAGGAAGACACCTGTATACCTACTTCACTAACTAAAGCTTCTCCCTGCAAATGGGAGCCCACAGATCCTTGCATATCGTATGGTGTATGCTCAATTGGATGTGCCACCACCTGACTCCTCAAATGTATTATTAAGGTATACTAATTTTAAGGTATGGTATAATATAATAATAAACTGACTAGAAAAATGATCAGTAACACAGAATCAAACTCATGCTTATTTGAACATTTTTACTATATGATACAGGAAGTCTTATAGAAGGAAACAGATAGTCAGATACTGGGACAGCAGGATATCCATGTGTAAAAATGAAGTGGGAACCTAGTCTCATAGCACATATGAAAGTAATTATCAGATAGATTAAGCATTTAACTGTGAAAGACAAACTTTAAATTTTAGGGTAAGAATCAGGAAAGCATCATGGTGGAAATTTTATAATCTCAAAGTAGTAAAGAGTTTCATAAAGAAGAAAGAAAATGACTGGGCTGGGGAGACAGCATAATTGTTATGCAAAGAGACTTTCAGATCTGAGGCTCCAAGGTCCCAGGTTCAATCCCTAGCACCACCATAAGCCGGAGCTGACCAGTGGTCTGGTCTCTCTCCTTCTTTCCTTCTCCTTCTCTCTGTATCTTGCCATTAAAAATAAATAAAAAACATTAAAAAAGAAGAATAGAGAAAATTACTTGCACAAAAGTAAAGAATAATAACTTACACACTTAAATATGAAGAGTTTGTTGGCTAAGCAGATAGTTCAACAGTTAAAGAGAAGTGAATGCATAAGGTTCCGGATTTAAATTTGATCCTTGGAACCATATATATCAAAGCAGTGCTATAGTCTCAGTCTCTCTCTCTCTCTACCCTCAGTAAGTAAAAACAAATCTTAATAAAATAGCAAAATAAATTAAAATGGAGAGGTGGAGTCAATATGACTGAATAGCAAGAGACCTCATAGTCTACTTCAGGGAATCAAGAGCAAAGCCACAATACATATAAAAAAAAAAAAACATGCATAGTAATTGACTTTCCACATCAAAAAATAAAATGTTCAACAATCATATAGTAAGACACAGAAAAACACCATTTTCGAAAAAGGTAAAAAGCAATGAGAAAAAAGAGTCATCTATAAAGGAACCCCATAAGACTTATTTAATCAGCAGAAATTTTAAAGGCTAGATGAGAGTAGTGTATCACATTCAAAATTTTAATGGAAAAGATCTCCACTCAAGAAAACTCTATTCAGCTAGGTTATTACTCAGGTTTGAAGGAGTGATGAAGAGTTTTCCAGACAAACAGTGGTTAAACCCCTTACCACTATATGGAACTTAGAGAAAATGAAAATATAGAATGATCTCAAAACCTATACTTGGTAAATAAGGAACAAGAAAAATCATCAGAGCAAATCATTGGAGCAGATAGAAGAATACAGGGCACCGTAGGGGGGCCATACTGGGTTGCCAGGGGAGAGGAGATCCAACAGACTTTAGTGAAAAGGATATTAATACTTTGATGGCGGATGTAGTGTAGCAATATATTTCAAAGAGGTGTGAAACTGCACTTTCATGCTCTATCTCTCTCCCACACACACACACATTTTCCTCCCTCCTTCTTAATTTCTTTATTAGAAAAAAAGAAAAAGAAAAAAGTCTGCTAAGATCAGTGGAGCTGGACTGAAGGTAGTAAGCCCCAGTGATAACCCCATTGGCTTAACAAATAAATATATAATAAATAAAAATAACAAGATAAGAATCATATAACAAGTGTATGTGTTAAAAGACACTTAGCTTTTCAACTATGTGAGTTAGAAGTTCAATATTTAAGTGTTGGGCCATTTAGTCCAAGTGGTGATTCTATAGCTGCTGGACCAGTAATCTTAGTAATAACTTGGACTGCACATCAGTTACTATCACCATAGCATGCATCTCTCTATCAGTAGATTGGTTTAATTTCTACAGTCTGGTCGTGAAGATGAACATAAAACAATACATTCCTCTCGTTTCTCTTTTGTTAATTTAAGGTGTGTTTTTTTTTCTTCCATTTCATTAGGAGGTTAAAGGTTTATAGAGCAGTTGTTAACACAACTATAATTTCTCATCTACCCAGGATAGTTGTCTGCAAAAAAATCTCAATCTCACTCCCAGTTTAGGTCCTTTTCCACGATCATGCATTAGGACCCCAAAGCTCTCCTCCTTGCCCTCCTTCCCGAGAGTCTTTTGCCAAACCCAGTCCAAGTTTTACTTTGCATTTCCTTTTCTGTTCCTGTTTTTTTTAAATCCCACCCATAAGTGAAATCATTTCATATTCATTCTTCTCTTTCTAGATTATCTCATTTAACATGATTCCTTCAAGCTCCATCCAAGATGAGGCAAAAGGGATAAAGTCAACATTCTTTTTTTTTTTTACTTCATTTTTTTTGCCTCCAGGGTTATTACTGGGGCTCAGTGCCTGCACCACAAATCCACTGCTTCTAGAGGCTATTTTTCCCTTTTGTTTCCCTGGTTGTTTTATCATTGTTGTGGTTATTATTATTGTTGTTATTGATATCATTGTTGTTGGATAGGACAGAGAGAAATGGAGAGAGGAGGGGAAGACACAGAGGGGGAGAGAAAGACACCCGCAGACCTGCTTCACTGCTCGTGATCCAGGGGCTTGAACTGGAATCTTTCCTCCAGTCCTTGCACTTTGTGTCATGCATGCTTAACCCGCTGTGCTACCACCTGATCCCCCTACTTCAACATTCTTAACAGCTGAGTAATTTTATATATATATATATATATATATATATATTCATTCCACAACTGTCTTAGCCATTCGTTGTTGGATACATGTATGACTTCCAAGTTTTGGCAATTACATGTTGTGCTGCTACGAACATAAGTGTATACATTGGTCTCTTTGGATGTATGCATTTGTTTCCTTTGGATATATACCCAGGAAATGCATTTCCTAATCATAGGGTAGATTGACTTCTAGCATTCTGGGACTGCTAGAATTCTTCAGACTGCTCGCCACAGGAGTTGGACAAATCTACATTCCCACCAGAAGTGTATAAGGATTCCTTTACCCCTGAAATCCCTTCCTTGTTACCGTCTTTGCAGACATATAACATTCTCTAGTAGCAAAGTAATATTTCTTTAAGGTCTTTGCATTCTTCAGATAATCAGTGACTCAAAGCATTTTTTTCATATGTCTGGATCTCTTCATGAATATTTTGTCCATATCCTTTCCCCATTTTTAGATGGTGTCATTTTTGTTGTTGTTGAGTTTGGTGCGCCCATATATTTTAGTTATGAACTTGTAGTCTGATGTATGTCTCACCCACACTACTGCGTACACAGCTACCCTCTGAAGTTTTTGAGGAGGATTATTTCTTTCCTTCTTTCTTCCTTTCCTCTCATTCTTCTTTCATTTTATATGTTTGGAAAAATGAGAGAAAATATTGCTTATTTGGTCATCCATACATTGTTTTTGTAGTGAATAACATCTGGTTTAGAATTTTAATTTATTTACAAATGCCATTTTGCCCCCTGCTTGGATTTCCTAAAGTATTTGTTCACAGAATCTGACTGAAGCAGGTGCAGTTTAAAATATCATCCCAATAAACATTATCACTAGTAGTCATTTCTTCTGGATATTCTGCTTATAAGATTTCAACATAAATATGTTCCTAGGAAGACATAATTTAAACTACCAGCCAACATTTCCAGGATACTTAATAAGCTCTTTGGCTCAAGATAGGTATAGAGAATTGTAGCCAAGCAGATGGAAAAAACAGAGGGATGGAACCAAGGTCAAGTTTTACCTGTGATGGAATCTTTTGGAAGTTTTCAAACTTGTTCTAAGATAAATTATTCCTATCCTCTTGTTGTAACTGGGAATTATTTTAAAGAAGTATAGTCAAAAACTCTCAGGATCTCTGATGTACATGTAAGGTTAAAAGCATAAACTTTCTGAAAGAAAAAACATTCCAAGCATTTCATAAATGAACCTTAGGAATGTCAAAATGAAAAGAATTATAAACAGAAAATTATCATAAATCCCTTTGATACCAGCCTAAATCAGTTAATTAGTTTTAATTGCTTTAATATGAAGGGGGAAATCCTGTACAACCTTTTCTAATGATCTACTGTGAAGACAGTAAAAACTTTTAAAGGACACATTCATTTAAATGCAATCCTTTCAGAAATGTAAAATAATTACAATAATGGGAGAACCAATCTCAATTATTTAGGACATTTATTTTTACATTGATTTTGTTAGTTTGATTTGTATATTTTTCTAAATTAATTATTAGCCATATTAGATTGTCATGGACAAAATCTACTCCTTTTTATATGTCTCACTGAATAAATCAAATGCAATGTGATATAAGTATTCAGCTGTACTTTTAAGTTTCTAGGTAGCTTCAAATTCACAAGCAGAGAGCCACCTGAAAAAGTATATCAAAAGAATATATGAAATATGTTCTATTTTATTGTAATTTTAACAAGGCAATAATGAAAAAGAATGCTCGGAATTTGTTCTACCAAGCCAAGATTAGCAAAGATTCTGAGTTGTCAAATCAACCTTATGACATAAGAAATTAGGATTTCCCAGCACGAGGTCTTAAAACACAGGAAATGAACATGAATCAGAGGAGAAGTAGACATACTCCAAAAGTAGTAACACCATTTAGGTAGTAAATGAAAATGTGCTGCTAAGAGAAAATATAACACTCATTCACTCATTCAGTAACTACTAATGTGCAGGTACCATGTACCAAGCAGGGGATACAAAAATGTCAACTGGCATACATTTAATTTCTACTGTGTGTGAAAAGAGTATAGTGTGTTGAAATAGTAGAACTGAAGAACTGTAGATAAAACCTGCAAGCTTGTCATATGAATATAAGTGCTAACGTAGTCAAGAACTATAGCTGACCTTGCAAAAAGTAATTGGGACAAGATGCCTTTTCCTCTGTCAAAAGAATAATATGATCAAAACCATATGTTGTGAATTTTACAACAAAAAATATAACATTTACCAGAAAATACAAACTGGTTTTTCTAAAGCAAAGTGAGACATTCAGCCTAAGTCTGTTATCTTTGCTTTGTTTCCTGTGAGGGCTTTACAAATACTTCATGTATACAGTTCTGCTTTCCATATTGACTGCTCTTTTTCTTTTTTTTTTTCTTTCTTCTCTTTATTCCAGACTGAGTGTGAAAAAGAGAGGAGACATACCACAGCACTGCTCTACTGTTCATGAGCTGCCTCTCTCCATGGTACTCCCGTGTAGTGGCCAGAAATTCAAACCCAGGTTCTCCCTTATGGTGAATTGGGTACTCTCCCAAATGAAGTATCTTTTGCCATACCTCAGTCTACCTTTGATGAGGAGTGTTGGGCTTTGGTAATGTGGTAATGAATGGTATCATACACACTGGCTCTGAAGATTTAGAAGCATAAATAAGCTTCTCAACTCTACCGTTATTTTTGTCCATAGGCCAACAAGATAGAGAGGAAAACAACTGTGAAAAGTTGGTCTTCATGTGACCTTTAGCTGGACATCTCATCCAAGAGCAGGAAGGACTTGCTGTTCCATTTTTCTTGCCCTTCACTTCAACCTTAACCTCAGCTGACAATGCAATCCACAGTTGAAAAATTATGCATCCATTAAACAAGTCAGTAAACACTAACTATATGCCAGAAACTACATACTAGAAGTATAATGGACACAGTTAAAGTCCTTTTAAAATTCCAGTTTGATGCTGAATATAATCTATCAAATGTTTGCCTAATTCTTTTACAACTCTTGCAATTGAATGTTATTAAAATGTCTTTCTAGTAGTTAAAAACTTTGTAGTAACATGTACATCAAGTTTTAAAACAGAAGATATTACATAGTTAACAGAAAAACTAAATGCAATCAAGTTCCTGATTGTACAATTATATAACCATCAAAACTGCCTCAATGACAGCTACAGCGTCTCAGCATGACATTCAGAGCACCAACCAGGTAGTGACTTCTTATTGGACAGGTGGTATATTGCTCTACCATCTGTCCCTGGAGTGCTTGTTACAGAAAGGCAAAGACCCTGGACCTTGCAAAAAAAAAAAAAAGTTATTTCACTAATGTGGATAATGCAAGGAAACCAGAAATTTCCATAACAGAAGGCAATATTGGAAAAAATCATGTAAATATTGCACTTTTTTCTCTAATTCCTTCTCAGCTGATTAGTACAAACTAAACCAAGAGCAGAATATCTTTTCTTCAGGCCCTTATTCGCTACCATTTATCCCTTTCTCTCTTTGTTTTCTTGAGTTGGACTTGCTCATAGACCCCTGTCCAGTTTCTGTGTCTGCGTGAAAACCTTCCTCAGATCTATCAAAATCAGTACTTGAGTACTGATTTTGTCAACAATTACATTGGAGCCATTGTGTAAAGATATCTTCACCAATTAAGTGCATAAAGTGATTAGATCCTCCCACCACTTGACTCAACTGATACTTTTTTTCACTTTATGCAACTCAGTTAATTGTTTTGTTCACATACAGCTTTCTCCTTAAATGGCATGAAACATGATCTGAAACTGAAAGGGAAGAAACCTACTCGAATGGTAGCAATGACGGCAACACAACAATTGTTCTTTTCAGGAAAATTAAAATAAAATAAAAAAGTAGTTACTGCCTACTTTTCCATCCCAGTAACTCTCCCTGCCCCACAACATGAAAGGGGTTTCCAGGTCCTTCTGTCATTTCAATCAAAACAGGTTGTATACTGTTAATTGCTGAGAGCTCAGAATCCTAATCCTTCACACCTTGGTCATTAGCTAGTCTAATAATAATGTGAGAAATCCTAAGGGTGAGGAGTATTGTCACACTTCCAAGCAGCTGTGCTAGCTGTCCTCTGGTCACCTGGCACAGTTAAAGTCTTTGTATTTAGAAATAAACATGAATATAAGAAGACACTGTTTGCTTTCTTTTATATACTGATAGGCTCATTTCCCCCAGAATGGTAAAAATACTGACTGACTCAAATACACTTTCAAAAATAGATAACTAAAGAAACTAAAAGGCGAAAAGCAACCTATGAAATGTGTCCTAGGAGGATATATTTGCAAACACAAATTTACAGATGCTAGGTGAAAGGTACCACACTTCACTTCAAATAAATATGTTTTGAACTTCTGATAAACTAATTATTCTATGAGCTAATTACTGTCTGCCCAACATTAGAAAAGTCACTGAGATTTTGGTTCATCTTACACTATGAAGTCTTAAAGACTGTGCTGGACAGAGCATGCAAATTCTTGAATGAAACAAAATCCTTGCAATAAGAAATTCATTCATTTTGTGATAGGCAAGTCATTAGAAAACACAATTTTTGTTTAAAATGGATCTTGTTGACTTTTAACAAAGAAATCACAGAAAAATCCAATGTTTCTTTTTTTAAAAAAATAATATTTTGAAGCAAAACAAAATAAAAACTGCTTTATCTTTCAAAGCCAGAAATGTAGAGTTAGCAGCATAGTAGCTGACCCCAGTTTTCAGTATATTCTCCGTTCTAAGGACATTGACAGGAAATGGTCAGCCTGGAGATACAATGAAAGGAAACTCAGCAGTGAAGGTTGCACTGATAACATGTGATTTGAAGTCAGTGAGTAGGCTTGATGGTCATTTACTCACTTAGACCAAGCATATAATAATCTCAAGTCTTCATTAAGAACTTGGCCTAAAAGCACATGGAAGATGGCATTTGATACATGAGGCAGGGCAGTACATAATAAGTGGACTGCACAGACTGGTATCAATAGTAAGATATTATTTCAAAACATTCTGTTTATTAGATAAATATTTGTCCTAACATTTCTTATATAGTGATAGATGAATTGTTTCTAAAAATAAAGTCATTTAATAGCCAAACTGAAATTCTCTTCTTTCTCATCTCCTATTACCTCTTTCCATATCGCTGTTTCCCTTTGTATCTTAGAGGATGAAGCTGCTCTTAGTAGAAACACACACACACACACACACACACACGTACACACACACCGGAATTCAACATTTTCACTAATTTGTACTAAATTTGTTCTTTGTTTTCTTAAGTGGAGCATGCCTTATAAGTAACCTTATTACTTTTTTTTCTAACATTTATAATAATTTAACTGCTCTGCAAAGTCCTCAGAGTCCACAGAGGATATAATAAACTAATTTTTGCACTCTGAGCACACTATGCAGCCAAAACAACTTAAACTGTTCTATCTTCTTCTCATAGTGTTTTATAAACCTTGTTAGCAGGCTGTAAGTTTAAAAGCACAAAGGATTAAAAGTTTGAACTTGCAGATATAAGTGTGCTTGAAATTGGTTATTGTTCTTAATATTTATAATTCTTCTTATTTGATACCAGAAAGTGAATAGGAAAAATTGTTAGATTGTGTGCAAAATGAGTTAAAAATCAACTCTGGGTAGAAACTTGAAGATTTTAATAGAATAAGCTTGAGTCCTTAGACCTTTATAAAATAGTTTTGTCATTCAGTTCTTTCCTTTGCAGAAATCCTATACTTTTCAATACACATAAATACTAGTAGTAAATAAGCAGACAGCTAATTTTATCAACTGTTAGGTGGAGTACTTTGTATCTGTGAGTTATATAAGCAAGAAAAGAACTATTCAATAGTGTATTTATTTAAATTTTCTACCATAGCAAAAAGTAAATGAAAAATATAGAATTAATGTTATTAATTTAATCCCAAGTACCACTTCAACATATATACATAGTGAGGTCTTTTTTCACACCAAGTCTTTGAAATTTCATGTATAGGTCATAGGTACAACATATCTCACTACATACAAGCCATCTTTCAAATCTTAAATCACTTGTGGCTGGTGTCTATAATACTCAACTGCACAGGCAGGAGGGCATCTTTCCTTTAATCTTCAGGTTCCTGTGGATCTAATCAGTGGCCTTTCAAAAAATCACTAGGGATATAATGGGCAACTCTTCCATTTACAGCTCTAGGGAGAAAAACGCCCTGCTCATTTGAGACAACAAAATATATGCTTAGCTGATAAATTATAATCTCCCAAATTATTTTTTTCTTAAATAATATTTTAAGGGGTCCTTTATAATTAGCACCTCATGGGCCAGGGAGGTATTCTAATGATAAAGTGAATGCCCTACATGTGTGAGCCGCTAGCTTTAACCCCAGTACTACAGGGAAGAGCAACAAAGATAAAACAAGTGGAATGTCGTAAATAGCGGTTAGTATTTTGGAATTTCTAAGAAAAGGAAGGGAAGAAAGAAAGAAAGGAAGGAAGGAAGGAAGGAAGGAAGGAAGGAAGGAAGGAAGGAAGGAAGGAAAGAAGGAAAGAAAAAGAAAGAAAGAAAGAAAGAAAAGAAAGAAAGAAAGAAAAGAAAGAAAGAGAGAGAGGGAAGGAAGGAAGGAAGGAAGGAAGGAAGGGAGGAAGGAAGGAAGGAAGGAAGGAAGGAAGGAAGGAAGGAAGGAAGGAAGGGAGGGGAGAGCGAGGGAGGGAAAGAGGGAAAATGGGTCACAGAAGTGGCTCATGCCATGCATACATGAGGGTCTCGGTTCAAACCCTAGTACTGCACAAAGTCAACACTTCATGAAAATGTGAAGATATTTATGATGAATGACTGAGCTTAGTTTATTTTAATGTTAATTGTGGCTATAGTGAATATTTATATACAATCTATGACCAACAAATCTTGATTTTACATTCCCTATATGTCAGGTTGAGTGCAAAGGGATGAAGAGTTGTGAAATAAGGCAGTTTCTACCTTTAGTGAGTATCTAAAGAGCAAGAAACAGATATGGACCTACCAACCAGGTAAAATCACAACACTGAGAAACACCACACTGCCTTCTGAACATAATAATGGAGGTCTTGTCTGACCTACAGAGCAAGGTTAGAGAAAACTTCCTTGAGGAAGTTGTGCTTTAGCTGAGATCTAAGGGATGAGTAACTCTGACCAGGCAAAGAGGAACTAGAAAGGATATATTGTAGAGTTTGATATCATGCTATAGCTTGGTTTCAAGAAGTGAGAACCGTGTTCCCTGTACCAGACAGAATAGTTCCTGCCCACATGGAATTTTGGCTTTTCTTCCAGAGAAAAACTAGCTCTGGTCTTTTCCTGTAACTTTGGTGCCAAGCTGGAAGAGTATATTCTAATATTTTATTTTCTCATTCCTGTTTAGGGATTGGTATATTTTAGCTTTTCTTTAAAATACAATATAAGAAACAAATATAAATGGAAATTAATGAATAATTAATTCTTCCTGGAAAAGGATGACAGAGGACCTAGTGGGAATTGTATTGTTATGTGGAAAACTGAGAAATGTTATACATGTACAAACTATTGCACTTACTGTCGAATGTAAAACATTAATCCCCCATTAAAGGAAAAACTACTTAAATATCTAAGAATAAATGAATAGTTCAAAAACATATACTAAAACAGATATATTATAATGTATAATACATGTGTATGTTTTAATTTATAGAGAAATAAACACAATATTCTGACAAGTAAAAAGAAGAGACTATGAAACAGACTAAATAATAAGACCATTTTTGATCAAACAAAATAATAAATGTCTACACACATGCAGCATATGAGTGTCCTAACACTGGAAAAGGTCTTGAAAATATAGCAAGGTTTTAGAATACAATGATGTAATTATATACACTTCTTTTTTTTTCTGTATTTATATAATTTTTCTTTCAATAGTAATTTTCTTTTATACTTAATATCTGCAATACTTTCAAATTTAGAAACAAAAAATTTAAAATACACATTGTATAATCATCTGAAGACAACTTCATCAATGTTGTGAAATTTCAGGCTATTGGAAGTCATGACCATTTTTCTAATCTTCTGACAACCCAATATTTCCTTTTATTCTTTTTTAAAGTATAGCTGGATTTTTTAAGATACTTTTGATCATATCTAATTGGGCTTTTGAGACCAGTGCTAAACTTTGCCTGAGGTACAAGCTTTTACAGAAGATTTTTCTCGTATCCAATTAGAGGGTTTTTCCATAATCAGGGGATAGCAGTTCATAATTAGGTTGACTGAAGTTAAGCTTTGTTCAGATGCCCTTATGAAACAAGACCTCTCTTCATTCCTGGTGTGTTCAATATAGTTAGATGTGGTTTTCTGAGCCATTGATTCTCTTCTGGAATTTTGGTTGAACTTGAGTGAAGTGTCTATGAAAATCACACAAAACAGCCCAGCTAATACTCTCAACCAGCATTAAGAGTGAGATTATTAGTGGTGTTAGTAAAGAAACAATGTGACGTGGTTAAGTGACTCTGGAGTCAGATTACTAGGTTTCAAATCCTATCTCTGCTACTTTCTAGTCATATAAACTAAGGCTAATTACTTATTTAAGTAATTAGACACTAGCTCTATATATCTATATATATTTGACAAAATGCCTTTAGTAAAACCTTATATTTTTCCAAGTAACATCAAAAAATACTTATATAATTTTCCTAATAAATCATTGATAAAAGTATATATTAAATTCTATTTTTGTTTATTCACATTCATTGTGTGGCATAGCATCTATTAAATGCTTAGTACATAAATTTTGAAATTTTCAGTAATTGTTATTTATAATAACTTTTCTTCTAACTGGTTGGTGTTAGTAGTCTATATTTAAGTCTTTCCCACAGTAAGAATGAGTAACATTCTGAAAAATTATTTGATTTTTTTTTTTTAGCTTTCAGACTTCCAGAGAACAAGGATTATAATTTATTTTCTCTACTTTACTGGGGGGAGGGGCCAACTGTTGCTGATACATAACTAACAGTTGCTGATACATGACTTCTCATCTCCCCAAGATAGTTAAATACTCTCTCTTCCAACCCTTCCACCAGTATGCACCAGGACCCCAGTCTCCAATCCATGGATAAGCCAAAAAAGGGAAGGACGAATACCAGATGATCTCACCCATAGGTGGAATTTAAGAAACAAGGACAGAAAGGAATCCTGTTAAGTGAGATAAGTCAAAACAGAAGGATTAATATGGGATGATCTCACTCATTGGCAGAAGTTGAAAACAAGATCAGAAGAGAAAACACTAAGCAGAATTTTGACTGGAGTTGGTATATTGCACCAAAGTAAAAGACTCTGGGGTGGGGGTGGGGGGTTCATGTCCTGGAACAGGATGGCAGAGGATCTAGTGGGGGTTGTATTGTTATGTGGAAACCTGGGAAATGTTATGTATGTACAGACTACTGTATTTACTGTTGACTGTAAAACATTAAAACCCCAATAAAGAAATTTTTAAAAATAAAGAAAGAAAAGAAACAAGGATAGAAAGGGAAAACATAAAGTAAAACTTGGACTGGGTGTGGTGTATTGAACCAAAGCAAAGGACTCTCAGGAGTAAGGGAAAGGATAATAACTGAAACATACTTTCTTCCTCATGATCTCAAGACACCAAGGAAGTATCTGGAAGTAGTCCTTTAGAGAAATTATATGTGTGTATGTATGTGTGTGTATGTATGATATATATATATATATATATATATATATATATATATATATATATATACAGAGAGAGAGAATGCAAAGCTTTATATTTTCTCTTGAATGTAATTAATGGAAGATATTTATTGGATAACAAATACCACTACAAACTACTTAACTGAGTAAATGGCATATAACCAAACTCTCTTTCAAACTTCTTAGTAAATCACCCTGAACATCTGGGAAAAACTTTTAGTCTTTCTTTTTCTCCTGCACTCTGACATAAGCAGAGATATGATACAGCTATTACCCTTGAAAATGACAAATATCTTGAAGACAGTGTAGCAAAAGAAAGAATAGAGCTACTAGGTAATAGTGTGCATACTAGAAAGATAAGATAGGCACACAGAAATACAGACAGACAGACATAGATAAATGAGCTACATGCCTCTTGCTTGACTATTTTCACTAATAGCTGGTTATTATTCTTAATACCTCTTCAATGGCAAAGTAGTATGTTTCATGTGGATAGCTATGTAAGATTTACTGCTATTTCTCCAGTTTTGACTGGCTTATAGGACAAATTTGAATGCATTTAATACATAAATATTGACAGTATTTTCTTATTTTGAATTTTTAGATTTTATATTAACATCCTTGGATAGCATATGCAAAAGCAATATGCAAGCATTTGTGAAACAGGGATAAAAGAAATCTCCCCTTTTAAGAGATTATAAATATGTAAGTACTAACTAAACATTAAAAGAATGTATAAATATTGGCTGGTCTCCAGTTAGATATATACCTGAAGCCAGTGTTAAATCATAATAGAAAAATAATTAAAGATGAATTAATGAAAATAACTCACAGGATATATATATTCTTAAACTCATATGTATTTCCAACAAATTCCTTTATCCTGTTAGATATAGTTTTGTTTTGTTTTCTCATCATAGGATAAGGCATTCTATAAAGATTAGACAATCTGTACTGGTTCATTTTGAGAAAAATGTGTGTGAAAATATAACTTATTCGGTCTCAAAGGGCTTCACGCTGTGCTGTGAAAGCAGCAGGGAAGTTTTATAAAAAGTAACTTCACTCATATTTTCCAATTTTAAAAAAGGGAGGGCCTAGTTTCTCTAACGTCAACCTGTACTCCAGCTGTTCTGACATATTTTTGTGTGACTCTGCATTTTCCTTGGAGATTAAGATGGTCTCATACAGAAGTCACCCTTTCCAAAACAGGCAATTTTCTTTTCATTATGTTGCATAACATATGCTACGAAGGAAGCCAAAGAGAAAATCAAGAGCCGGAAGAAAAGAGAGTCTTGCAAAGTCATAGGACACAAGCTCTGCAGGGAAAAAGATGGAACTAGGAAGTGAACATGCATGTCTTTATATTCAGACATCCTACTAGAAGCAGTACAGAAATGTATACTTTGTAAAATAAATGAAAAAAATTAATCGCTTTGAGAATGATTAAAACTTTCAGCTCATCTTGAACCATTAGCTACGTACGTATGCACACTCACCACAAGAGCTATCAGACTAAATCATTGCACACAATACCAAGTTTTATAAAACTGGTATATCTGAACATTAATTCTTTGCATTTCATAAATATATATTACATTAAATAGATTCCACTGATGCACCAGTAGAGGCTCTTCATATAGTTCTGTGTCCAGTCTTAGAATTAATTTTATTAACTTCACTTCCTATCCTGCAAAAAGCAAGGCTAGCAAACAGAAAACACCTCTGTGAAACACAAATAAAAGTAGTAACCTCCTGGTGATAGAAAACAATTGAGGCACAGACACATCCAGCCACTAGCTTGGCATAAGCAAAGCTTTAGAATAGAACAAAGAGCAACAGCTAAGCAGACATGCTGAATTAGCTGTCCAAATCTAGGCTGTGTCTGCTTCTCCCGTCATATCTGATCAGCCTGTCCATTTATAAAGGTATGCAACTTTTACAGCACACACATAAATAGGGCTTGAACATCACTAAATAGAACAGATTATTTGATTTTAGAAATTAGATTAGAATTAATGGAAGTTTTGTTAAATCATGATATACTTTGGACTTACACAACTAAGCCAAAGACAAATACAAATTTGTGTTTTCTGTCTTTTGTCTTCTACATGAGTGTTTATCTTAAATGAGATGTGACTACATCTATTAAAGCATTTCCAAAGTACTTCATACTAAATTTATATAAATATAAATGTCTTTGAAATAAAAACCTGAAGTATAACATGTATGTTGTTCCATAGGCAACATTTCTTTCAAGAGTGTAGCTTTCATGTTATGTAAACTATACATATCCTCGCCCTGTGTCTCTATAACAAGGTTTAGATTAAGAATGGTCCATTGATTTCTACAGTATGAAAATCTAAATTTGGTAATGAGGGAATTTGCAAAGATGTACTAAAAATAATAAAAACCAAAAGTCAACTGCAACATTGTTGATAAAGTTGAAATATGCAGAAATAATTACTTAAATAAATAAAGTTCTGAATTAACAGTCTACAGAGTTATAAGTGTAATGATATATTACAAATCATAAAGAACTCTTGCCCTATAGCTATTTAATATACCCTAAAATATATAATTAATCTTTTAAATCACCTCAGTGATCAGTGAGACAGTAAAGAAACAGTGTACCAGACTTTCACAATTTAGGCCCCAGAGGTCGCAGGTTCAGTCCCACCATGTACCAAAATTGAAAGATATCCTAGTCTGTCTCTCTGTCTCTCTGTCTGCCTGCCTATCTCTCTGTATCTCTGTTTTATGCAAACAAGCATTTATTTCAGAAATAAAATCATTCTAGTTGTAGTACTTAACATGGATTAAGAGAAGTAAAGTGTTTTTAGCTAAGAGTTGTTTAGGGTCATGTTAATATATATCCACATTCATTAATTCAGAAAATAATTATTAAATATCAAATATGCACCAGATTCAGTAATGAGCAAAACTAAAGTCTCTGACCCACAGAACTAAAATTCTACTAGAGAGCATGTTTCCTGTAAGATAAATATGTTAAATATGTAGTATTTTACATAGTGATGGGTACATAAGGAAAAGGAAATCAGAGAAGAGAAACAGGAAATTACATTGTGAGTTAAATTTTTAGGTAGAAAATTTAGGAGAGACTTCTCTGAAAAAACAGCTAATGAGTGATCAAAATGGGGGAACTAGTCAGGAAGACCTAGGGAGACTGTTTCAGGCAGAATAAACAGTAAATGTAAATGCTCTGAGTTGCGAATATATTTACTGTGGTCAAGAATAAGCAGGAAGTCTTTACAGGAGAGGGAAGTTAGAGGACCAAAACTCCCCCCCCCCCCCCCGGTGTCTTAGTACACCTTGGTTGTATTTCCAGGTCAAGCAAATGGCAAAGCAGAAGAGCAATCTCAATGGTTTAACTTTCTTCTTGTTTTAGCAGTCCCAGAACCAATATTATGACACTCCCTCAAAGGTTTCATCAGTTGAGGCCTCCTCTTCTAGGTCTATGAATCAATCTCTTGGGTGTCCTCTTTTAGCCTTCTAGGATCTGGTTATTTTCTCCCAGGCCCTAGGATTGGGCACTCCTTCCTGAGTCATTCATATTGAAATTACTGTAAAGTTCCCTTTTTGATCCTTCACTAAAATACTTGTTACTAATTATCTAGTTAAATATTCCCTGCTCAAAATACCTAATGTAATTGCTGTTTGTTTGTTTTTTTTTTTTTTAAGTTTAGTGTCAGGTTATTAGGAGTAACTTCAGGAAACCCTCAAGGGTAAGATTATGTAATTGTTTTAGATCTATCCTTGACCTTAAATTTAATATGCTGGGTTCCTTTTCAGTAGAAAATGAGATACTGATATTCCATAGTATGCAATATTTAATTAAATTACCACCTGTAGTTGTTTTGGGATAAAGTGCTTATTGAAATAAATATCTTGATGACCAAATGACTGTCATAGTTAACTGATGAGGTAGCACTAATAACTACAATGACTGCGGTAGTAGAATGGGCATGTCTAATTACAGGGAACTACATAAAAGGAGAATGATGTCAGGAACAGAATCATCTCAAAGTTTCATTTGTAATTCTAAAGGGCTCTTATTTTTAATTTAATGAGTTTATTTTAGTTTATTTAAAGCAGCACATTAAACTCAACATTAATGTATCTGAGCTAGATATTGAAATAGCGGGGATGGTGTACTCACAGATTTTTTTCCAGGTATCCTAAGTGAAAATTAAAAAAACTGACTAAGAAGAAGTAGGGATTATCAGAGGGAACACATACAAAAATAATAATATTGAGTTTTCTCTCCGTGTTCCTTTCAGTTAGATGCTTATTCTCCTCAAGAACTACCACTCTTATTGTGTTTGGTCCTATAGCTAGAGAAATGGCAGTATATTATCTTACAGACTAGTGAAAAATTCAGTGGAGGAACAAATATAATATACTCCTAATGAATTATATCTTCCATTTCTGACATTTTAGAACTCTCCACATTATTTTCCACAGGAGTTGGACTAATTTGCATCCCCCACACCTTTGTCAGCATTTGGTGTTCCTGTCTGTTCTAATGTATGACATTCTCACAGCTATAAAATTGTATGTTGTTTTCATTTGCATGTCTCTGATCATCAGGGATGTTGAGACATATATACAAATATCTATTGATCCTTTAGATATCTTCTTTGGTGAAAATTCTTTCCATATCCACTTCCTGATTTTTTTTAATTGCCACTGTTTCCAGTAGCGTTTTTTTTTTTGTTATTTAAAAAAGGATTAATTAACAAAACCATAGGGTAGGAGGGGTACAACTCCACACAGTTCCCACCACCCAATCTCCATATCCCATCCCCTCCCCTGATAGTTTTCCCATTCTCTATCCCTCTGGGAGCATGGACCCAGGGTCATTGTGGGTTGCAGAAGGTAGAAAGAAGGTCTGGCTTCTGTAATTGCTTCCCCACTGAACATGGACGTTGATTGGACGGTCCATACTCCCAGTCTGCCTCTCTATTTCCCTAGTAGGGTGGGTCTCTGGCGAAGCTGAGCTCCAGGACACATTGGTGGGGTCTTCAGTCCAGGGAAGCCTGGCCGGCATCCTGATGACATCTGGAACCTGGTGATTGAAAAGAGAGTTAACATACAAAGCCAAACAAATTGTTGAGCAATCATGGACCCAAAGCTTGGAATAGTGGAGAGGAAGTGTTAGGGGGGGTACTCACTGCAAACTCTAGTGTATTTCTGCTTTCAGGTATATATTTTGCAGTAGTTTACGGATACGTGTGAACATATGCTCTCTCTCACAGAAATTGGTGTATATCTAGCTTTGGGGACTTTGTTAGAAAGTGAACCACCTGGGATGGAATTAGAGTATACTATAAAAGGAAAGGTCTCTCCCGAGTAATGAAGCTGAAGGGTTGTCATTCAGGGGAGTCGCTTCACAGGCGGTGAAGCAGGTCTGCAGGTGTGTCTATCTTTCTTTCCCCCTCTCTGCCTTCCCCTCCTCTCTCCATTTCTCTCTGTCCTATCCAACAACGACAACAACAATAATAACTATAACAATAAGCTCCAGCTGGCCGGGCTAGCTTCACAGGCAGGTAACAGAGACGACCAGAGACATACGGCTGGGCAGGGAAGCTGTATTTCTTTATTCAGGAACAATGATTCATAAACTAAACCAAACTAATCACCAAACAGAACTCTGCTGCTTCTTTCCCCCGCGACGGGGCCAAGCACTCTCAAACTCTGCACCTCTGGAACTCTCGAACTCTGGAACTCTGGAACCCTCTCGTGGTTCCTTGGGGCGGGGCCAAGCGGGCCCGCGAAACTAGCATTTCTTGGCAGGGGGAGAGCTAGAACAACCTAATGTAAAGCATACAACAACTCCCCCTTTTCTTTTTAACTAAATGACTACAGTATCAAGGGTGTGGGGTGAACAGAAACCTATATCATACAGGCATTTTTTAAAAAAGAAACTGGCACAAACATGGAGAAACATGTAAGCAAGTAACAAGAACCAGTGTGCTGCCAAGGGAAGGCCTGAGGGGGCTGGCCATTTTTTGCCTCTGTGGGCAAAATTTTATCAGCTTAAAAAAAAACATTTCTTGCCTCTGGGGGGCGTACTTGCCTCAACAGGCATTTGCATGGGGGCGGGGAACGGCCTAGAGTCCCAAAGGCAGCTGGCTGCAATTACTTACTATGAAACAAAACTTCTTATTAGCATAACCACAGCACAATCTAAAATTTATAATAGAGAAGGAATTTGAGACTTTTACATATCAGCAACGTCTTTTTAACCTTCTGTTACACCCATTCAAGACGGAGACACACCCTAGGTGTGCGCAGGAAAGGAAACCTCAGGCATGAGAATAATTAGCATAGTCATTGTGTGATCTACCATTTCTAATAGAGAAGGTAATCGAGAGTTTTACATATCAACAAGTCTATTTAACCTTTTGTTATACCCATTTAAGATGGAGGCACACCCTAGGTGTGCATAGGTCTTTAGACCAACTTAGTTAAAATATATTGATTGTTAACTAATTTTTACCTCAGACTTTAAATGTAAGTTAATTTTATCTTTATGAGAATTACGTTGAAAACCTTTTTCATGTAACTTTGACTAGTAAGAATTTAGCCTTAAAGTTACTGTTTACCAAACTTTAAACATACACATAAACATGGTCATTAATGTACAAGGAGAGAAACCTTTGTTACGAAGACATGTCATTTCAAACACAAATTTAGATATGTACTGTCTTAGTTGTTGGGGGTTGCGTTGTCCAGTGGTGGTCTCTTGGGCAGCTTCACTTCTAGGAATTGCAGGTTGCAATCTCTGTACAAATCTCTGCGTACTCCAGCTTGTCTGCCTTCAGACCGGACCGGCAGCTGGAGATCTCATGTGCCCAGTTTTGGCAGGGAGACCGGGGGTCCAGGAGGTCCGGGATCATTCCAGAATTCATAGCATGAGGGTGGGCGGGCCAGCCTTGTAGAAGGCGCGGGCCGAGGTGCCCAGGGGTGGCGGCCCTGCCCCATGGCCCTGCCATGTCTGCTGCCCTGCTCGCAGTGGCCAAGCAGCGTGAAGGGATCACGGGTCCAGTGCCCTGCACCACGCAGTGGAGAGCCGGCTCCTGTGGGCTGGCCTGCATGCTGGCATTGGGCTCCTGCGTGGTGGCATCAGGCTCCTGCGTGTTGGCATCGGGCTCCAGTGTGTTGGCATCGGGCTCCTGTGTTGTGGCATCGGGCTCCTGCATGCTGGCATCGGGCTCCTGTGTGGTGGCGTCGGCCTCCTGTGGGCTGCAGGGCTGCGGGACTGTGGGCGCGGTGCATGGGGTTGTCTGGGTGCAGCCGGCTGGCTGGCTGTTCCACCAGGTGGAAAAGGCAGCTCTGCACCTCACCTCTTGCCCGCTGACTCTTCCCGACTCCTCTGGCTGTTTTGAGTGCGCCCGAGCGCATGGAAACCACAGATTGGTCCAGAGATAAATGTTCCAGAAACAGCAAAACAGTATTGTGAAGAAAGAGCAGAGGCCTTTGGAGATCTCTTCACAAGCAGAAGAGAAGGCCATAGTACATAGGTAGCCAAATTGTCTTCACTTATCTGAGAGATGTGCAGGTCAGGTCCACGTGGGCGCCATTTGTTGTTAAAATTCGGAGGCTCCAGCTGGCCGGGCTAGCTTCACGGGCAGGTAACAGAGATGACCAGAGACATACGGCTGGGCAGGGAAGCTGCATTTCTTTATTCAGAAACAACGATTCATAAACTAAACCAAACTAATCACCAAACAGAACTCTGCTGCCTCTTTCCCCCGCGATAGCGCCAAGCACTCTTGAACTCTGTAACTCTCCAACTCTTGAACTCTGGAACTCTGGAACCCTCTCATGGTTCCTTGGGGCGGGGCCAAGCGGGCCCACGAAATTAGCAGGACTGATCCAATTTTCTTGGCGGGGGAGAGCTAGAACAACCCAATGTAAAGCATACAACAGTCATTCCACACCTGAAGTCTCTGGACACAGTCTGAAGTGAAGCATGTTGAGGTGGCAATTGTTGCATTGATTAGGTTGTGATCGGCAGATGCAACATTATTTGATATGGATTGGGAGAGGCATACGGGAAAGTGGGCCCTATCCAAGGGTTCCAGGACTGGGAGAAGTAGAGGCTCAATAGTGGAGATTTGAGGTTCCTGCTGTCTTAGGGTTCCAAAAGACAATCCATAGTTAATGTTATCATCACATTATTTGGTAATTGGGTTAACTTTGAAAAGTCCTTTTGTTATGGTTTGCTGTACAGTATCCAGTATCTTGTATATAGCTGTGATATTGGTTGCTTCTGATCTACTTGGTCTAGGCTTTTGAGAGAGTCTGCATATCAAATACACAGCCTATATATTAAAAAGACAGCCTGGGAGTCGAGCTGTAGCGCAGCGGGTTAAGCGCAGGTGGCGCAAAGCACAAGGACCAGCATAAGGATCCCGGTTCGAACCCCGGCTCCCCACCTGCAGGGGAGTCGCTTCACAGGCGGTGAAGCAGGTCTGCAGGTGTCTATCTTTCTCTCCCCCTCTCTGCCTTCCCCTCCTCTCTCCATTTCTCTCTGTCCTATCCAACAATGACAACAACAATAATAACTACAACAATAAAACAACAAGGGCAACAAAAGGGAATAAATAAATAAAATATTTTTAAAAATTTTAAAAAAAGACTTAGCCTGTGTTTTAAAAAACTTCAAGACATACAATTAATTTTCCCCCTCTCATATTAATTAACTAGTGATTTTTATTAATTAACTAGTTTTTTTTATTAATTAACTAGTGGGTTTTTTCTAATTGCCACTGCTTTCTGTAGCCTTTTTTTTTTTCAATGTTTCCTTTTTTCTATTTCTAATAGAAATTTCTAATAGAATTTCTAATAGAAAAGGAGGGGAGATAGAGAGTGGTAGAGAAAAAGATACCTGAAGATTGGCTTCACCATTAAGAAATGTCACCCCTACAATTAGGGAGTGGGGGCTCAAATCCAGGTCCTTGAGCATGGTGATATGTTCACTTAATGGAGTGCACCACTCCCATAAGCACACACAAAAACACACACACATACACACACACACACACACACACACACACACACATTTTAACAATGTTGTTTGATTTTTTTGTTGTTGGTGAATTTGGTGAGTTCTTTATTTGTTTTGCTTATCCTTTGTTGGATATATGGCATGTAAAGATGTTCTCCCACTTTATGAGGAGTCTGCTTTGGTAATGGTTCCTTTAGCTTTGCAGAAGATTTTTCAGCTTGATGACAGATAAGTGACTAAGAAAACTGAAATATATATATATATATTTATATATATATATGAATATTACTCAATTGTTAAAAATAATAAAGTCATCTCCTTTATCTCATCTTGGATGGTACTTTAAGGAATCATGTTAATTGAGAAAAATGAAAAAAAAAAGAGGATTAATGTCAGATTATTTTACTCACAGGTGGAATTTAAGAAACAAGGACAGGTGAATAAATATTGTTGACTATAAACCCCATTGATTTTTTCTGATCTGGGGCCCATATTCAGCTTAGGAGCCTATGTGACATCCGCATTCCTGTAGATCTGAGCACACGTTCTGTGGTCATGAGTAGGAATGTTCCAAGTTGCCCCAATTTCAGGATCCATCTTCTTCACATGGAAGATAGAGTATGTTGTCCAGCCTCCCTTCGGAGGATGGAACATTCTCTACCATTGTTCCATGTTTAGGGCAAGGTCCTATGGGGGACCCACAAAGGGGTCTATTGTGTTGTTCCTGATAAAGATGACCAGTAACACTGGAGAAAGGGATTTATTTGTAGTCTAGGCCCATCATGTCTGTGTGGGAAGATCAGGATTCCCCGACTAGGGCCCCAGATGATGGGGTGGCTTGACAGTGACTAAAGAGTCATCATTAAAGTATGCCAGTATCTTGCCCTTATTCAACTTTTGCAGTACTTACTTTGATAAGGTTAGCTTTGGAGGGACTCAGGGAAGTGTAATAGATAGTAGGTGATGAGGGTATCTAAGTCTAAATAGACACTATGTCATTATGAACTTTATAATGTCTTTTTAGGTCTTTTGACTTGCTTGCTGCATATATTGACTCACTGTAGACTATTGTGCACTTTTGCTTTCAGGTATATATTTTGCCCTAATTTATGGATACATGTGAACATATGCCCTATCTCATAGAACCTGGTCTCTATCTAGATTTTGGGACTTTGTTAGATAGTGGACCACCCGAAATGGAATTTGAGAATCCTATGAAAGGAAAGGTCTCACTCGAGTAATGAGGGTGAAAGGTTGACATTTCATGTATGACGTCTCTGGACACAGTCAATATTCTAGCCTTTAAGGTCATGATTAGTCAAAAATTTGTACTGCTTTATATGTTAACTCTTTTTTCAGCCACCAGGTTCCAAATGCTACCATGATGCCTACTGGATTTCCCCAAACAACCCCACCAATGTGTCCTGGAGCCCTGCTTCTCCAGAACCCTGCCCCACTAGGGAAAGAGAGAGACAGGCTAGGAGTATGGATCAACCTGTCAATGCCCATGTTCAGCGGGGAAGCAATTACAGAAGCCAGACCTTCTACCTTCTGCACCCCGCAATGCCCCTTTCATCCATACTCCCAGAGGGATAAAGAATAAGAAAGCTATCAGGGGTGGGAACAGAATATGGAGTTCTGGTGTTGGGAACTGTGTGGCGTTGTATCCTCTTATCCTATGGTTTTTGTCAGTGTTTCCTTTTTATAAATAAAAATTAAGAAAAAAAGAAACAAGACAGAAAGGAAAAATACAATGTAAAACTGGGATTGTATGTGGTATATTGCACCAAAGAAATGTGTTTTAGTAGAGAAGGTGAAAGAATGGGGCTTTAGGGAAAGGGCACTTAAAGGGTCCCAGTACATATTAATGGAAAAGGCCTAGCTTTGTGGTGAATGTTTTATAGATGCTTATCACCAGGGAGATGAGAGATTATATCTATAGGTCAACAGCTGTACTGTGAACCATTAATTAACCCCTCTCTGATTCCAAGAAAGTAAAAAAAAAAATTCATAAATTAGATTGGTATGGGCTTAAGTGATGACATGAAATATATTATATTGGTGTTGGACCAGTAAGGATAGAATATGAAGCTGAGTGACAAAGTGATTAGTGTACACATTCTTACTTCAGTTTTAAAAGGTTGGTTGCATAGAGGGAAATTTTTCTAACAATTTTCTTAGTTTATTGGCTTTCCTGGTGACCCTCTCTCAGTAACATTGGATAAGAATTTATCAACCTAATGTACAGAACAGGCTTAGAGACATAGGAAAACACAAGTAGACAACTTGAAACTTGCACAAATGTTAACTCAGTAATCTCTTTCAAAAGCCAGGAGGATATTCCCTTTACTATGGTCACCCTTGACTAGTGGTCACTATCCTCTAACAGATCTCCTCTTTAGTGAATATTTTTCCATATCCTCGCCCTGTTTTTTGAAACTGCCACCAGCAACAGAACATATCCTTGAAAACATGGGAGTCATGGAATAATAGAATAACAGAAAAAAAGGATTAACTAAGCAAGGGTAGATAGCATAATGGTTATGCAAAGAGACCCTCTTGCCTGAGGCTCTAAAGTCCCAGGTTGAATTCCCCCGCACTACCAGAAACCAGAGCTGAGCAGTGCCCAGAAAGAAAGAAAGAAGGAAAGAAAGAAAGAAAGAAAGAAAGAAAGAAAGGGAGAAAGAAAGAAAGAATGAAAGAGAAGAGTCACTTAAATAACTTTAAGATTTATATAATTATTGTATTTGCAGCAAGGATTACATATGGCATATATTTTTATCATTAGGGGAGTACTAATGATCTACATGACAGTTGTCACATGAGTATAGTTTCTTGTCAGTCTATAATAGGTTTCTGCATGCCACACCCACCACCAAATGAAGTCTTCCTCCACCACTATACAAGTATAATAAATGAGTAAATTTCCATAGTGTTAATCAGTCAACTTAACTAAAAAAAATTTCCAGGTCAAAAGGGAAGAAACTAGCTTGAGTTTTCACTTTCTCATCAGCTTACCAACCCTCAGTCAATTCCAGTCAATTCAAAGACTTGAATTGTTTGACTGTATAACTGAATAACTCTGAGAAAGAGTGCTGCAATATTGTCACAAATCCACTATAAAACTCTTCTGAGATTTTTCCAAAATACATTTATAAACATTTAATAGGAGGCTGTACTCTAGACATCAGTAGATTTGAATTCAACTAGGAATACAAATGTCATTTTGAACCACACTGGTCTATGCAGCTGGGTAGAAAATTACCCATCTCAGAGTAAACCAATGAGGGGATAAAAGTAGAAAATATCAGAGATATGGGACTGAGGGGCTTTGGGGTTCTGGTGCATAATGATGGACAATAACCTAAGTTGGGAGTGAGAGTGTTTTGCAGATGCAGTCATGGTGAGATGAGAAATTGTACCGTGTGTCATGACTGCTGTAAACTATTAATGCCCCAATAAAATGATAAAAGAGAAAAATGTTTTCTTTCTTGCTTATTTATACTATTATAAAATAGTCTATTTGATAGACCCTCCCTTCAATATTTTTTTCCTTTTCTTGAAATAAGCAGCTCTTAAGACTTTTTTGACCACTGGACTACTACAAAAATAGCAATATGCCAATTCTAAGCCAGTCTCAAGAGACTTTGTATCTTTCTGTTTCCTTTTGGACCTTGAAACTGTTACAAAAAAGTCTGTACTTTCCATTTAGAAGATAAAAAAAATGAAAAAGAGGAAAAACCATTACAGCCAAGGCCCCAGACACACAAGAAATTATAAAGAACAGTCATCTTAGCAGTTGATCACAGATAAGTGAATCACACAGGTAGATCTATCTAAAAGCAAAGGAATCACTAATTTAAAATTTTATTTTTTTCTTATTTGTGTAAAGATTGTAAAAGAAATTGTGAGTAAATAAAAAAAAGGGTTAAGGGTAGGGGTAGGCAGCATAATAGTTATGCGAAGAGACTCTCAGGCCTGAGGCTCCAAAGTCCCAAATTCAAATCCTCAAACCACCATAAACCAGAGCTGAGCAGTGTTCTGGTAAGTTAATTAATTAATTAATTAATTTAATTAAACTAAATACAAAGAGGGTTAAGCATTCCCCAGAAATAGGACAGAGTTAATTTTAGAACTCGGAGTCTCCTCTTTATGGTATGAGAGTCATTAGTGATTCGATTTATATGAGCTGGACCCTGTTCAGTGCAAGCTTAAGACCACAAGCATGGAAATTAGTGTAAAAAAACTAAGTAGTCAAAGGTAATTTTATGATGTTAATCCTAGACCTAGAACTTTGCAAATTATACTACCCAGTTTCTGTTGCCAGGTAGCTTCCTTTTAAGGTAATTATACCTACAGGATATATAGAGAAAGGGACACCAGTTTTACCTGTTTGCCAGAATTGCCCCAGAAGCAGCAGCTGAATCCAACTTTGGGTTATATAAAGCATTATCAGCACACGTGTAGAGAATATTCAACCAACAGGATTCTCAGAGAAACTCTTAGCAAAGTCTCCTCCCTTAGATGTATGAAAAGTAGTTCCGCAGAGCCCTTCCATGATCCTAGATTCTAGATATCCATCTCTTCTCCTTTGTTTCCGGATCCAGTATGGCAGTTGCTGTCTGTATTAATAATTGCCATAGTAATTGTTCTTTTAAATCCAGCATGTTTGTATAAGATTCCTGTTTGAAATATGCAATGTAGATTCTATTTTCCTGACTGTAAATAATACAAAGTCACTGGAGGTTTTCAGATCTGGAGTAATTTGCCAGATTAATAATGCAACTTAATAGGATCGCCCTGGTCATTGTGCTGGGAAAGAATGAAAGAAGAGACCAGTTAGGAGACAATTTCAATACATATGAGGGTAGTGGGATGATTGAATTATCTGTATAATTCAATGGCATTAATTTATCGCATTTCTAGATAGACCAAGTATAAATTTTGAAGAAAGGAAAAGTCTGAATTATCTAAGTGTATAGAAAACTGAATAAAATAGGGGACCTCATCAATGTTAGACAACAATTAAGATTAGTGATCATAAGTTTTCAAGTGACACTTATTAACACAGCTATTAATATTAACTTATTAATATAACTCTTAACTGCTTGCTACAGTTACAGTGCTACAATGGTTCAATTTATGGAGGAATTTTTTACCGAGATCTTCCTGAATGTACTTACTAGTCTGAGTAACTACATAGTTTATTTTCTACATGATAATTTTGTAATTAAAGATAATTTTATCCCTCCCCCTCCCCACAGAAAATAAAAACTAAACATTTATTAGCTGGGGAATTAGTTTAGCATGTATGGCACCAGGTTTTTATACTTGAGATTCCTCTGTTTGATATACCCACTACTGTATGTATCATAGTGTTTTCACTTATCTCTTGCTCCTTCTATTTCACATGAACAGCTCTCTCTCTCTCGTAATAAATCAATTACATCTTTAAAAAAAGAAGAAAAAAACCTAAAGATTTAGTTCTCAGAGATAACTCAAGTACCAGTGATATATGAGGTTACTTGAAAATAAGGAGTATTGAAAATCATGAGTAAATACTATCATATAAGGAAGTTAAGTAAAAACAGAATTTACCTCAAGGAATACAGATAAAACAAAGCACAAAGAGAACATCTGTTCAACTCTTCATCTGTTCAACTCATCATATTAAATCTGGAATAAGTGCATGAATGTTGATTTATCAATCTGTCCTAATTCAATGTCATATTTTATCCTCCCTGGTCTATATATTCTCACATATATTCCAAAAGGTTATTACAGTATAACTTGCATCAATTTTACAGTCTTTGAAAGCATAACTAATTCTTCCTGGGCTGGAATATATTCATGTTTCTCGGTTATAGGTCTTGAACCACTAATGGTAGCAGGGATAGACTTTGAGATGGTTAAACATGCCACTGAACAAATGAGCTTTAAGTCAATTTGAGAATTTCATCTCTATTTTCGTTCTTCATATAGTTCAAATCCTTCCTAGTCAGTATCCTAATTTACATTTAGGCTGTGAAGACACTTTATGTTTTGATTTTATAACCATTCATTCACATAGCTAAAAATGGAAGTTAATTTTCAGTCAATACGTCCTTGCTGCATACAAGCAAAATTACTACATATAAACAGAAGTAGGATATTTTTAGCATCAAAATAGAATATCTCCAAATTGTATTTGTTAAGGCATGCATTTTCCTATTATATGGTGCCTAGCAGAGCTATAGACACTCAACTATCATCAAGAGATATGATATTTAGGAGTAAAAGGAGAAAGAAGAAGGTTAATAAAAAAATAATAATAGTTATAATTCTTTGCTTTTTTTCCCCAATTAGTCTTATACTGGGTATAATTCATATATCATCATGTAAATTTATTTTTCGTAAAAGTATATTCCTATTAAAATAGTTATAGCACTTAAAATTTACTCAACTCTGCCAAATTGTATTCTCAGATCTTTATAAATATCCAAATATTTATTTACTTTATTCTTACAACATTCTTATAAAGTAACCACTATTTTTATTTCCATTCCATAGGAAAGAAAACTGAAGTACAGGATGTTTTTTTTAAACTAACCACCTATACCTTAACAAGGAATCGACTGATTCAGGAATCTATTCTAGGCCACTGACAGCACAACCTGCTATCTTAACAACTCTGTTAGACTAACTTATAACCAGATGTGGTCAGCAATACTCAGGGGAAATAGGCCAAGAAACAAAAACTGGTCCTTTCTCTCTTTCTTTCTTTCTTTCTCTCTCTCTTTCTTCTTTTTTACTTTTTATTTATAAGAAGGAAACACTGACAAAAACCATAGGATAAGAGGGGTACAACTCCATACAGTTTCCCATCACCAGAACTCTGTATCCCATCCCCTCCCCTGATAGCTTTCCTATTCTTTATCCCTCTTGGAGTATGGACCCAGGATCAAATTGATGGAGTCTACAGTAAACAAAAGTTATACACCTTTCCCATATTTGGGAGCTACTCTCTTCCCTAATCCAGCTTTCTAGCCCTTTTTCCAGTCATGACATCATCTACCCAGACAATAACTTGGGTCTACCTGTTTCTTTTCTTTTTTTTTTTAATTTAATGGTGCAGAGTTCACTACTGGTGGTAATATGAACTATTTTAGTCAAGTAATGGTAGACATATATAAGGACATATTGGAGATATACCTCTGGGCATAAAAACAGAGGATATAGTGAAAGGTCTCAACTTTGTCAAGAAATTTAACTATTAAAGTCAAGAGAGGGAAATATACAAAATGACAGATGTCACACTGAGTCATAGCTTTCCTTTTAAATTTAAATTTTTGTTGTGATTTGTCTCTTCTAAATTATCTTTATTTTATTTATTGCATAGAAACAGCCAGAAATGGAGAGAGAAGGGTGAGGTAGAGAGGAAGAGAGACAGAGAGACACCTGCAGCCCTACTTCACCACTCGCAAAGCTTTCCCCTGCAGGTGGGGACCAGAGGCTTGAAATGGGTCCTTGTGCACTGTAATGTGTGCATTCAGCCAGGTGTGACCCTGCCTGACCCCTGTGTTTTGTCTTTATGGTAAAAGAAATTCATATGCTTATAAGAAAGATCCATTTGAGAAAGAAGGCAGTTGATTACAGTTGAGAACATTGAGATGATTGTTTATACTTTTTGGGAAGAGGGGAATAAATCTAGAGCTTGATCCAAATAAGTATCAGGGGCACTGTTTCTTCTATCCAAAAGAAAAGAATATAATTGATACAAATGGAAATCAATAATCAGTGGAATGATTAGGAATTGAAACTGTGTCCATGTGATAGTTTCTATTTTTCTCCACTAAAAAGTCCACCTACGTTCCATTCAAGATGTAGCAAGAGAGATTTTATTATTTTTATTTTTATATGAAAGAAGCTGAAGGAAAAGGGGGTATAGAGAGTGAGAAAAAAGGCACCTGCAGCTCTGCTTCACTGCTTACAAAGCTTTCCCTGCAGATGAGGTCTGGGGGGTTGGACCCTAGTCCTTATACATGGTAACATGTGTGTTTAACTGGCTACATCATAACTTGGGTCCCTAGAAAGTTTTCTTATGGCTAAGTAACATTCCATTGCCCCAAAACTCTAACAAGTTAGATGAAAGGGGATGGGAATCCATTGCAGTATGATAAAGGAAGATTACTAGTTGTTGGTGGGCATAGTGTGCATTCAGCTATCATGGAGAGATTGAAAAAAAAACAGTATACGTGTTACAGATGACTGTTATAGACTACTGTCTTGTAAACCATCATTTCTCTCCAATAAAATGTTTTTCTAAGAATACTAATATGGATTTCAAAAATTATGAACCTGGTGTAGTGCAAGTAAAGATTAAGAAAGTACAGAAGCTAAGATTAGTTGAGACCAGTAAGAGATTTATTAGTGGCCTAGATTAGATTTGTGGTAATAAATTTAGATTGTTACATAAGCCCATTTCCTCTAATATTCACTTCCAAAAACAGAGAAAATGAGTTCCTTTAGGATTTATTTGTATTAAATTAATAAAATAGAAATATAAGAAATTGGAGTTAGAAAGGACAATAAAAATAATGACAAAAGTGAACTACATAATCAGCACTGCAGTAAAGATAAGAAGAAAGGTTGTGGTTATGATTATAGCCATAGTTATGGTTAGAATTAGGGTTCAGATTAGAGTGAGGATGGTAAAGTATGGAAGGGTCAAAAGTTTAACATTTTGAAAAGGTAAAGAAAATAATCATTGAATTCAGTTAAAAGAATAAAATATCAACAGAAGAGTATATTAACTTTCATTTGTTTGTTTTCAGGCTATGGCAAGGATTAAATGATGGTTTTGAGAATATAAGTATTAGAGTAAAGCAGAGAACACTGGAGACAAGCAAGCAGATCTCTAAGTGGGTTGGCTATCAGCCTGAAAATTTAACAAAGTAATCTTAGAAATTTAAGAAGAGACAGAAGCCTATTATGTAATGTGAGGTTTCAGGTGTTTAATGAATATGTTAGTGATTGAGCAGTTTCTAAGTGTACGGAATGATATGACTCAATGGAAAACTTCTCAACAGTGAGAAAGGGCATTGAAAAGCAAATGCTTGAAAGACACTAACCTACTTGATGCCTAATATATGAAGGTGACCAAAAAAAAACCAAAAAAAAAACTACTTTGTTGAGATTCTTGGGTAAAACACGGTTCTGAGGAAAAGAGTCAGAATACACTTGATACAAAAATGAAAGGAATAATCTAGAAAGCTGATGGTATGCAGATTTTTCTTTTTCTCTCCCCTCTCTCTCTTTGCTTCCTTCTTCTCCCTCTCTCTCTTCCTTCCTTCCTTTCTCTTTATTGTCACCAGGGTTACTTCTGGGGCTCCGTTTCTGCAGGACAAATCTACTGCTTCTGGTGGTCAGTTTTGGACAGTCCAGAGAGAAATTTAGTAGGGAAGGGAGATGGAGGAAGGAGAAACAAGAGAGACACCTGCAGCACTTACTTTACCACTTTTGAAGTTTCTCTCCTATAGATAGGGAGCAGGGGCTCAAACCAGGTTCCTTGCACATGGTAATAATTTTTTTACCCTAAAGAATACATTTTAGGAGGCACTAAAGTATGAGAGATAAGAAAAAAAGGAGGAGGAGGTGAGAGAAAACACAGTTGGGATGCTATTCAGCTATAATAAAATCAAATCCTCCTATTTGCAACAACATGGATAGACCTAGGAGGAATTGTGCTTTTAGGGAAATAAGTGAAATAGAGAAAGGTAAGCACTATTTGTTTTCACATAGAGAAAGCAATGAAATGGATAAATTAAATAAAACAAGCTGTTTTACCATTAGACCAATTACCAGTTACTAAAAGGGAAGGGAGGGTAGTAGCTGATGAATAAATTTAGATGCCAACAGAAAATGTACTTTTAGTGATGAATATAGCATATATATGTTGATTTTAATGATATAATTCTGATACTTAATGTTATACTGCAATGCTACTTCAATATTAAAAATTAAATATATATGAAAGTAAAATAAACATTTTTTAAAAGAAAGCAGTAGTCTTTGTACCATATACTAGTTTAGAAGTCAGTAGAGATGCTGGATAGTAACTGTATAAAACAAGAATTAGAGAGAGCTTATGTTCACACGTATCCATAAACTACTGCAAAAATATATACCTGAAAGCATAAGTATACTAGAGTTTGCAGTGAGTACCTCCCTAACACTTCCTCTCCACTATTCCAAGCTTTGGGTCCATGATTGCTCAACAATTTGTTTGGCTTTGTATGTTAACTCTCTTTTCAATCACCAGGTTCCAGATGCCATCAGGATGCTAGCCAGGCTTCCCTGGATTGAAGACCCCACCAATGTGTCCTGGAGCTCAGCTTCCCCAGAGACACACCCTACTAGGGAAAGAGAGAGGCAGACTGGGAGTATGGACCGACCAGTCAACGCCCATGTTCAGCGGGGAAGCAATTACAGAAGCCAGAGCTTCTACCTTCTGCAACCCTCAATGACCCTGGGTCCATGCTCCCAGAGGGATAGAGAATGGGAAAGCTATCGGGGGAGGGGGTGGGATATGGAGATTGGGTGGTGGGAATTGTGTGGAGTTGTACCCCTCCTACCCTATGGTTTTGTTAATTAATCCTTTCTTAAATAAAAAAATTTTTTAAAAAGAATTAAAGTCATGGGATTTCGGGAAACTAGTCCTGTGTATTCCTTCGAAACAGGTGGAACTGAGAGACTAATAGTTCCTGGTTCATTCAACTTGAGATGCTGGTTTGACCACAGAAGTCTCAGAACAGAACAAAGGGTTTTGATATAACAGTTCTGTCTCTGCTGGCCCAGAATATTGGTTATTTGTATAAATGTTTATTACTTTGTTACAGTCTGCTATTGCATGGATCAGTCTGTGCTTTGTTTATTTATAAATCTCTCCTGCTCAAACCTAGTATCCCAAAGAGAAGAAACTGAATCTTGTATTTTTATTTTTAATATTTGGTAGAGTGGTTGCTCAATAAATATTTTACCTAATAACTTCAAATACATTATTTTTTAGTTCAAGTTGATTAGCACTGTCTATGTAACCAATCATATTATAAATTCTGTGAATTGTATTGTTGGTTCATTATTACATCCAAATAATTTTTAAGTCTAGATATATAGAGAGCTTGGGTTCAGACTGAAGAATGGGGAAGCATTGGTTTATATAAGGATCAGTGATAAGGAAGAAAGGAAACCATAGCATTCTTTTCATTATCAGTTGTTTTCAATTGTGTTCAGATGACCTGGATAGGATTTCTCATAAGAACTAAGCAGGAAAATAAATAAATAAATAAAACAAGCAAGTTGATTGCATTTGATACTTCAGTCATCTGAAAGATTTCAGAAATAAGTGACTTACTGGAATTAAGATGATTATGTGTAGATTACTTTTTAGCAGTAAACCTTCCTTACTTGTACTTGCATAACAGATATTAGCCAAACTTTTAAAAACAAGTTAAATTTTATTCACTAAGCCAAAACACAACATAGTCTTGCTTCATCAAACATTATCACATCTAGCTAATTCCAAGTCTTGACAATATCTAGTAATCTTGTAAAGAGGGGTTTTTAACTGATCTCTAGCACAGTTATGTATCTCTTTTCATAGGTTTCTCTATTGATAACTTAAAAGTAATTTTTAAATGATTACTATAGCTATTACTATCAAGTGCTTATTTTGTGTGGGTGCTTGATAATACAGCATGCAATTCTAAAAATAAACTTTAAAATCTTTATAGCTATTAGTTTACATATGATAAAACTAAGGATCAGAAAAGCTAAGTGTTCTATAGTCACAAATTTTAAGCAGAGCGTAGAATGTAAGATAGCTCTACTAAATTACGCCCCATGTTCTTTATATTCTATCATATACAACAGTACATATACACACAAACATACAGGCACATGCACAATTGTTTCTCAAAACAATAGGTACTGGTCAAGAACTAGAAGTCAGGTTTAACTGAATGAAAGTAGCAATTATTCTAAAAAATGCTGAATATTTTACACTTTCAATGCCATGGAGAGCTATTGTTTGTTTAGTTAAGTGGTGAAAATGATTTCCTTTTTTAATTCCCTCTCATATTAATTAAATAATGATTTATGAGATTGCAAGTTAATAGGAGTGTACATCAACACCAATACCACCACCAAAGTATTTTCTATAGAATATTCATTCCTTATAGTTTTGTGATAGAAGTATAAAAAATAAATGATATAAAGATATTCCACTCAAGTTTTAAATAATGTTACTTTTCCCTTATAGTAAATCCTATAAAACTAGACACACTTAGCTTCAGTTAGGATTATATTTACTCATTCTAGTATCATGAATTTAATATTCTCCAAGACTTTTGTACTTGACAAAATACCAGTTAATTACAACCATTGATAAAAATCTCAAAATAGGGAGTCGGGCTGTAGCACAGCGGGTTAAGCGCAGGTGGCGCAAAGCACAAGGACCGGCATAAGGATCCCGGTTCGAACCCCGGCTCCCCACCTGCAGGGGAGTTGCTTCACAAGCGGTGAAGCAGGTCTGCAGGTGTCTATCTTTCTCTCCTCCTCTCTGTCTTCCCCTCCTCTCTCCATTTCTCTCGGTCCTATCCAACAACGACGACAACAACAATAATAACTACAACAATAAAACAGCAAGGGCAACAAAAGGGAATAAATAAATAAAATAAAATATTTAAAAAAAATCTCAAAATATAGCAGGCTTAGAAATGAGTTTATTTTTATTGGGGCATAATAATAATCACTGATAAATTTAACTGCAAACCCACAGCCCCTTACCCATAATCCTAAAGTCAAGAATCTTTAGAAATGAATGTTTGGGATAAATGTGGGACTAGAAGTTACTTGACTTAAAAAACAGAATGAATTATCTTAAGGTATGTCCTAAACTCAAAGGAACACAGTGTGTTCAGGGATGTAATGAACTACCATTGTTACAAAATCAACATTTTATTTCTTAAGTGTCATTTAGTGTGATATTATTTACACAAGTGTCTTACAAATAGTTATTCTGTACACTTCAAATATGAGTTAACCCAGTATCAGCACTCAGAATAGGCAACACAATAAATTATTAACTATAGAATTGACAAGGTATGTATTAGTTATGTAGTGGTGAATCTTTCATATCTTAATATCTGTTAACTTTTCTCAGTCTTAATTACTTATCAGTTTGTATCACATAATGCATCAATTCCATATGGTCATTGTGACATGATTTCAAATTCTCCATTTTTCATTTCCTATAAGTGCCAATAAACATCTTGCTTGTCAGATTAGAAAGCAATGCTTATCACATATTAGTTTTCACTGCAATAGCACCTAGCAACATGAAGGAACAGAATAAAAGAAGGAAAGGGAGAATGAAAGAAAAAGTAGACCACTAGACCAGAGTGCTTTTCTGGTGAAGTGGCAGAGAATACTGCTAAGGCCCCTAAAAACTGAAAGAGAACTAAAATTTATTCACTGTACCTCCACTGTTACTTTTTTTTCAAATCTTGAAAGTTATTTTTGTTACTTAAAATTCCAATCCAATTGCAATTCCAAAATTCCAGTATTTGGTTGAAAAATACTTTTACCATAAATGATATATTTATATGCAGATATACATTTAAAAATAAAAGAATTATAACATTAATTCATTTGTAGAATTCTTACTACCATTTTCAAGGAGTTACATAGAACATTGTTCATTTTATAGAAAAAATAATTATGCATTATATAAAATAACTAGCAAAGCAGTTGCTTAAACATTAGTATTAATGCTTACCTTATGGCTCTAAACTTTCAACATTTCAAACATTTTTTATGCATAAATAAGAAAACTGTCTGGAAAATATTTTGTGTTAGCCATATGTGTTACAAAAAAGGGCTTATGAAATTCTATTTGATATTGTTATCTACCAAGAGAAATTATCATTAGATAAAGCTCAAAGAAAACTTGATGGTCTTAGATAAAATGAGTGATCTTTACAGAGGAAAAGTACTTCACAGAAGCCGGAAACTTGGATACCAAAGAAAGGAAACTGGTACTAGAATATTTCACTTAATGACTGTATGACAAGTCCATCACAGGTCATTATTTATAGGTCATTTTCCTGTCAATTGTAGGAATCCTGGCCTTAATCATTTGTGTCAACACACACTTCCGTATAAAAACTTCCAACATGATACAGATAATTCTGAGAAACACGATATGTGTTCTGACAATTTTGCTTTCCCTTTGACTCTGAATTTGCCAAGATATTTCCTGTTAACTCCTTGGCATTAGTGTTTTTAAGTGTCTGTTATTAATGCCAGCATTGAGTATCATACTGGGAAAATCCAGCTTTTGAAAGGAAAAATACAAAGCACTGTGGTCAGCATTAAATTTAAAGGAGCATTAAAACTAATTTCAATATATTTATATAGTTAGGCATTTCCTTATTTTAGTCAAAATTTCTCTCTTAACATCCTTCTTCAGGTATTATTGATATGCATGCTCTGGGGGCCTAAGAAATAATTTTACAAACAAATGCATTATTTTCATGAAGCTGTCTAGTATTTGTTGAAGAGACTATCTTTGGCTCATTGTGTATTCCTGGCACACTTGCTGAAGTTCAATTGGCTATATGATCTCCTGGTTCTCTATTCTACTGCAGTGGTCTAATGCATGTCATTATGCAAGTACCAAACTTTTAATTACTGTATCTGTGTGATATATTTGGAAATCAAAGTGTGGGGTACCACTTTTTTCCATCATTCTCAAGGTTGTTTTGGTTATTATGAGTTTTTGTAATTCCACATTAAGATAAGGATTATCTATTTCATTTCTTTTTATTTATTTATTTATTCCCTTTTGTTGCCCTTGTTTTCCTGTAATTATTATTGTTGTTGTTGATGTTGTTGTTGTTGGATAAGACAGAGAGAAATGGAGAGAAGAGGGGAAGACAGAGAGGGGGAGAGAAAGAGAAACACCTGCAGACCTGCTTCACTGCCTTTGAAGCAACTCCCTTGCGGGTGGGGTGCCGGGGCTCGAGCCAGGATCCTTAAGCCGGTCCTTGTGCTTTGCGCCACCTGCGCTTTAACCCACTGAATTACTGCCCGACTCCCTATCTATTTCATTTCTATAAAAATGCTGTTTGGAGACTGCTGGGGATAACACTATACCTGTAGCTTACATTTAGTATAGGCATTTTATCAGCATTGAGGCTTCCAATTAATGAGCATATGCTATCTTTAATTTATTTGTGACTTAATTAAATTTATTAATCAATATTCTATAACTGTCAGTGCCCACATTTTTCCTTATTTAGTTATAACTATTTCTACATATTTTATTATTTAAAATTAGTTGTATCATTTTTTTAAATTTCCTTTCAGGATGGCTTGCAGTATTTATAAATGAAACTTATTTTGTATACTGACCAATGTATATTGAAATTTTACTGAAATATAATATTAATTCTAACATTTGTTAAATTTTTGAGGGGTGGAATTTTTAGGATTTTCTGTGCAGAGAGTTATGTTGTCTACAAAGAGAGATCATTTTACTTCTTCCTTTCTGGTGGCTATTTTAGTTTTTTTCTTTGCCTAAGTATTTTGGCTAGGATTTGAAGTGATATATCAAATTTAAGAGCAAGAATACAGAATGCTTCTCAACAACTTTTTGGCCAAGGAGGAAACTTAAAATTTTTTGGAAATGAATGAAAATGAATCTGTGAATTATAAAAAATATGGAACAGAGGCCATGAGTAAGATAAATATATAGCAATAGAGAAAAATATAAACAAATGTAGAAAAATGCCTCAAATCAATAATCCAGCCTCATACTTATGGGACCTCAAAAAATAAATAAATAAAAGGAACTCGAAGTAGACCAGCAAGCAGCAAGATAACTACCCAGGTAGTATGTCTGCTTTGTCATGTGTATAACCTAGGTTTAATTCTGGGCCATTCTGCACTGAAAGAAACTTCAGTGCTATATTATTATATTTCCCTTTATACTTTTTCCTCTTTTCTTCTTTTTTATACTTTATTTTTTATTGGGAGGTTAATGGTTTATAGTACTAGTTATTGGTACATCATCTCACCAAGATAAGTGTCCAAAAAACCCTCTCACTCCCAAATTAGGTCCATCATGGTATACCAAGCCCTTTCTCCTTTTATCTTTATCTATTCATCAACGAAACAGAAGGACACACTACTAAATGGGCGAAGATGTTTACATGCCACACATCAGACTAGTAACCAAAATATATAAATATATATAATATATATATTAAATATATAAATATCACTCAAAATTCAGCAAACACAAAAAGGAAACCCCATTAAAAACGGGGAAAGGATCTGAACATACTTTTCACTAAAGAAATTCAAATGACCAATAGGCATATCACAAAATGCTCAAAGCTACAGATCGATTATCAGAGAAATGTAAATAAAGATAACACCTTACATTTGTGAAGCTGTACATTAAAAATGAAGAAACAGTAAGTGCTGGTGTAGGGGGCAAGGACCCTTCAACTCTATTGTTGGAAATACAAACTGATCAAGATATATATATATATATATATATATATATATATATATATATATTTGTAGTGTCCTCAAAATATTAAAAATGGACCTACCATATGATCTGAAAATGAGGAAGAAGTTTCAGGGTTGTATGCCATCTCACAAAACTAAACAGGTCACTGTAGATCCTTTGTCTCTCTCGAGGTAGTACACTGGCATACACAATGCCAGGAATCAAACCCAAGGTCTTACACATGCAAATCCTGTAACCAACTAAGTACACTCAGAGGCCCAAGACAGTAACTATATAAACATATTTGCTTATGATTTGTTAATATTTTTTCCTTCATTATTTGGTCATATCCAGGGCTTTGCTATTCTGGAATGACTTTTTCAAATAGAAAAAAGCAAGACAGAAAGAGAGGGAAAGACACCACAGCCCTAAAATGCCCTTAAGTGAGGTGGAGATTGGGCTTAACCATGGGTTCACATACATGCCAAAGCAGCACACTAGCAAGTCACTTATTTTGCCAGCCCATTTCACAATTTTAAAAGAACTTTTACTTAACATTAGAGAAAAATCGAACTGAAAGAATCAGTAAGGATTTTAGTAAAATAACCTAAATATAAGACAGACACAGGACATAGAGTGTAACTACAAAGTCTTGATGGCATAGACATGGTGAACCATCTAGGAATTATATATATATATATATATATATATATATATATATATATATATATATATAACAGGAGCTGGGCAGTGGGGCAACAGGTTAAGAGCACATGGTGAAAAGCACACGAACTGGCATCAGAATCCTGGTTTGAGTTGCCGGCTCCCCATCTGTAGAGGGTTCGCTTCACAGGTGGTAAAGCAGGTCTGCAAGGTGTCTTTCTCTCCCCCTCTGTCTTCCCCTCCTCTCTGGATTTCTCTCTGTCCTATCCAACAACAACAGCAATAACAACAACAACAACAATAAAGAACAAGGGCAACAAAAGGGAAAAAAATAAAAAATAAATAATTTTTTTAAATATATAAAAATAGCAAAGAATCCTAAAACTTTCACAATGCAAATTCAACTCTGTTATATATATCGTGCATATACTAAACAGTATGCTATGGAGAATTAAGATAACTAATAAATGGTCCTAATCATAGAGGAATTAATGATGTAGCTAAAGTACTAAATACAATGTAATGGAGGCTGCTATAATGAAAGATGAAAGTTAAGAAGAAAAATTAGATATGAGAATTTCCCAAGAAATTCTGATAGGTCTAAGCAACTGAGTTTTTTCAGCTTTAAATTTCATGTTCTCATTTAATTTCATCTGAAAATTCCAAAGTATGAAATAACAAGAATTAAAGCACTGATAATCCTGAAGTGGTCCTACTCCATCTACTCAACAGAAATCTTGAGATTTTAGTTTGCTTTCCTAAGGATTAAGTCATTTGTTCTGGAAATATTATTTTAGATTCACACTAAAGAAAAGAATTAGGTACACAGTATTCTTAGTCTTAAATTTTCATGCTGAATTGGATCTCTGCTTACCTCTATCACTTTAAATCATAGTCTATGGCTAGTGAAATATCAGCTTTTCAATAAAAATTTATGCAGTATTTTTCTGTTTTTCTATGCAAAGATGCATCATGTCTTTTCTGATAACCCCAAAGCTTACTTGGAGTGTTCTATTTTGCCATGTGTGCAATGCAGGTTTGATCCCAGGCCCCATGGAATTAAAGGAAGCTTCAACACTGTGTCACCTTCTCACTTTCCCTCTGCCTCTGCCTTCATACTGGAAAAAAAAAATTAGCCTAAAGAGTTTTTTTTAATGCCCACACTTAATATTTGTCTGTAAGCAATTACAATTTAAACTATTCTTAATAAGTAAAGCTCCCTACCATTATGAATTTTTTTTTGCTGCAGTAAACCTGAAATAATACTTTCTATGGCATGCTAAGTTATTAATAAATTTCTATTATTGAACAGATAAATTAACAATGAAAGATATCTGCAGACCTGACATTTTTTAACCACAAAGAGGGTTTTCTTGGCAATCCGTCCCAACAGAATCATTTTTAGAGAACTATTAGGCATGTTCACACTTAATTTTGGTCATGTAAACATAAGTGTGTTGGTTTCTTGCTGTGCTGTGACAAATTATCACAATCTTAGTGACTTAAAAGAACACAGATGTATTCTCAGGTTAAAATCAAGATGTCTGCACAGCTTATCATTTCAAAATGTTTCAGAGGAGGCTATTTTCCATGATGTTATTAGTTTCTTGAGTCTGACAGCCTTTCTTGGCTTGCAGCTGCTTCAATCTACCTTCTGCTTTTGTTACCATATCATCATTCCCTACGATTCAGACTCCTCCAGCATCCTTCTTATTAAGAGGTTTGAGATTTCTCTGGGTCTACCTGGACAATCAAAAATAGCATCTTCATCACAACATATTGATTCTTCTCTGCAAAGAACCTTCTGCCACATTACAGAGTCTCAGGTTAAGAATGTTGGGACATGGATATTTTTTGTGGCCAGTACTCTGTTTACAGGGCTTATGAATGAATGTTGCCACTTATAGTCTAGCTCTTGAAATTAAACTAGGTGCTGCTGTGTCTAAAAGAGGATGTTTTCCTAGAAGAAAGGTTAAAAGCAGGTGAGATGTCACATGATTTGGCCCAGGTCACCTTAGTCCCCTAAACCTTAGTACTTTATCTCCTCTAGCAAACCTAAAAACCTCTGATGGAAGGGATCTACAGTTCAATTTCCAATTTTATTTTTGCAATTTTTTACAAATGATTTTAAAAGTTCCTCAGAAAGATAATTTAACATCTGAATTAAAAATAGAGTAGGTCTGATTTCTTATTAAACAAAAATAAAAGAACTCTCTACTTTGTTAAATAGTTCATCAAGTCCTTTTGTTTTAATACAGTGTTAAGTTAATAAGATTTCCTGAACATAAATGGCTGAGTAATGTCCACATCAATTTAAAATATTACCTGTAATTAAAATATTGGGCTTGAATTCTCATGAACTCTAATGTAACAATAGTCAAGGGTTTAGTTTACAAAGTTCTTTGTACCATTAAGAGAAAGAACAACGTTATTACTCTAAATTTTGTATTAAAGACTGACTTCAATTTAAAACGTTACTACTAATACACTTCAAATAAAAGGAAACCTTCAAAAGAACTCATTTAAACTTGATAGAAATGAGAACAAAACTTGAGTTCTGCCCCTCTTCATATTGTCAGAATTTAGATTAACCTCCTCAAAGGAAGTGGTGGAAACAGGTAGGATAAATGTTCCCAAAGAAAGAATGACTCATGTGGAAGTTTATAATAAAATCTGCGCCAGGAAGATCAAATGTCTTACCAAAGTGAGCATTTAAGAACAGAAATTTCCTTCACAGCATCAGACTGTCTAACCTAGTCATGTAAAAATCACCTTTATTTCAAAGCAATGAATCTAGTAATCCGTCATTTAAAATTTAAGAATTCTTTCCCCCCCCAAACACCTTTTTGACTTATTCTTACATATAGAAACCAAATCAATGCACAATAAGACAGCCATTTCACTGAAACTACCTGTTGGTCAACAACAACAACAAACTCTACATGACTAATTAATTCAAATAATGCCTGAGTACTTAACATGTGCCAAGCAGTGTTTCTGGTGCTAGATATGTGAAGATAAACAAGAGGAAAATGGCTCAGCTTCATGGTGCTGATACAGTTTGGGACTCTGTCAACCCAATTTAAGTAACAGGGAATACCCAAATAATGAGTTAATACCTAAGTACTCTCATGACAGATTATTAGGACCTGGGATGTGGTTTAGTGGTAGAGAGTATGTCTTAACATGAATTAGACCCTGGGTTTGTTTACCAGCAGCATATAAAATTGCAGTGTAGTACTCTATTTTTGTTGATGTTTGTTTTTGTTTGTGTTATTTTGCTCTCAATAAACGTGTTAATTGAATGAATAAATCAAAATGTTGTTTTGTGTATGATTTTTCAAGTAAATAAAAAATAAAGCAACTTTAAGAAGTTAGGTTGTGATGGATGAGATGGGGTATCTTATTTATTTAATTTGGCTGGGCACAGAAAACTTGAGATGGTTTAGGGAAATAAGAGAGATAGGGGGAGAGGGAGAGGGAAAGGGAGGGAGGGAGAGAGGGAGAGAGAGATCTGCAGCACTGTATCAAAGTTTATGAAACTTCCCTCATAGGTTGAGGTCCAGGGGTTTGAACCTGGGTCCTTGAACACTATAATGTGTGCACTCAACCAGGTGTGCCACTACCAGTCCCTAGATGAGATATTTTAGATAGAGTAGTATAGAAAGAGTTCTCTAAGAAAGTAGAAAGTGAAACTGCCTTTTCTGTTGTAAAGGGAGAAAGTACATTCCAAAAAAGATGGAAAACATTATTTAACAAACCCCTGTTATAGGAATAAGCATGATATACTCAGAAAAGAATAAAGACAGTGTGACTGGTCAAAGTGAGCAAGCAACAGTGGTAAGTGGAGATAAAGTTTGTGTTGCCTATAGCAATGAACTTAAATTTGACTCTGAGGAAATGGAAAACTTTTGGAGTATTTTCAGCAGAGAAATAAGATTTATTTTTATGTCAAAAATTCACTCTAGCTGTTATATAATGTCAGAATCAAGAGTAGAAGAAACAAAATGACTATTTCAGTCACAATATATTAAATATTTACACTGTAAGATGGTGCTGGAGTGTGGAGGGGAGTGAAATTCTAAGAGCTAACCTAAAGTAATTCTAAAAGAACTCTTTTTTCTTTTTTGCCCCCACAGGGGAGAACTTCATTAATTAAGTTAGTGGGACCAACTAAAGCTTTCTATGCAGGTCTCATGATCATAATGGATAATCATTGCCAGTTTCCACATCTATCCATTCCATTACATCATCAGCTACTAGTTTCACTAAGATGGGTAGCTTAATTTTTGTTGTGACTCCAACCCTCATTTCTGAGTTATCTGAGTCATACACCATTATGTTCTTGACTGGCTTGCAGAACATAACCATTTACCTTCAAAAGGGGACAAGAGGATGCCCAAATCCATCACCCAAGGACTAAGCAAGCTCCTCTACACCCCTCCTTTATTGTGCACCTGTAGCTATCTCTCTCCTGGATGACTGTGGTCAGTTATCTCTGCCATGAAGTTCATATTCCTTGTCTTGCTAAATGTTCTATTGGCCTACAAATTTTAAAGTCATGGTAACAGTGCAAAGTAAAGTTACTGGCATACATAACTTACACCCACTGAAAACATTTCCATTTGAAACTCAGATCTCCAAACCCTTAGTCTAAATAATTGAGAAAAAGAAGCACACACTCACAGGAGGATGACATTTTTCCCAACTTAGAAATTTATGTAATGGGACGGGGCTATACTTCTGTATACCAACTATTTAACTAGAAGGTGTACTCCTCCTGAATGATTAGGTTGTTGAAGTACCAAACTGGTACCTCACGTGTGTGCCTTCAACAACTTGTGTGGGTTGTCTCTCAAGCTGATAGCTTCTTTTCTTCCTTTTTTTACATTTTATTTTGATTAGTGATGTACAAAATAATGGGTAAAATTCCACATCATTCCCACCACCAGCATTCTGTATCCACATCCCCTCCATTGGAAACTTCAATGATTCTCCCATGGTCACAGGTAATGGTTGACTATTAATTATTTCTATAATTTTCTATCTGCCTGTCTGCATATCTATCTGTCTATCTATCTACATTTTCTGAATTTTTCTATGGCCCTGCCTCCTTCTCTCTCTCTCTTTCTTTTGTTATGACCTTTATTTGTTTATTGGATAGAGACAGCCAGAAATTGAGAGAAAAGGGGGTGATAGACAGGGAGAGAGACAGAGAGACACCTGAGGCCCTGCTTCACCAACTCGCAAAGCTTTCCCCCTGCAGGTGGGGACCCGGGCTTGAACCCTGTTCCTTTCACTTTGTAACATGTGTGCTAAACCAGGTGCGCCACCATCCAGCTACATCTTCTCTTCCTTTTAAAGTCACACCTGCACCCATTACTACTTCCAGATGTCTTTACCTTTTTCCTCTTCTCTCTCTGTGCCCTGATGGGATTGCGTTTCAGAGCCATCTAGTCATCTTCCCCAAGCATTTCCCCTACTCTGGGAGTATGGACCAAAATTCATTTTAGGGTGCACAAGATAGGAGGTCTGGATTCTCCACTGGAGATGGACAATGCCAGGTCAATCCATACGCCCAATCTGTTGCTATCTTTCCCTAGAGGGTAGGGCTCTGGAGAGATGAGGTTCCTAGACATATTGGTGAGGTCTTTTATCCATGGATTTCATGATGGAATCATAGTATCACCTGCAACTTGGTGTCTGAAAAGCAGTAAATTATGAGGCAGGACAAAATGTTTAATAAATAGGAACAAGAAAGTATGAATAAAACTGATGAAAATAGTGATTTTAGGGTGGTAAGAAGCTAGAAATTATATTTTAGGTATGATCCTTGGGGCCCACAACTTTAGCAAATTTTTTGTTTATTTATTTGTTTGTTTTTGGCCTGAGCTTGATAGTTAACATGGAGGTAGACTAAAAATATTTTCTGGGAAGAAGTAGTCAGAATTGAGAAGAGAGGGGGTCAGGCGGTAGAGCAGCGGGTAAAGTGCAAGTGGCACAAAGTGCAAGGACCTGAGGAATGATGCTGGTTGGAGCCCCCAGCTCCTCACCTGCAGGGAAGTCGCTTCACACACATTTGTGCTAGTATATCTCTTGGCCAATTGTATGCAGTGTATCTTCTAAAGATTATCAAGGGATGACAATAATGCTGATGCTGTTAAATGAATTTAGGAAATATATCTTACTTTATTTTGTAGTTAGTTGAGTAGATACTATAATTGAGGGGTGTGAGGTAAGGGGTAGGAGAGGAGGATGTCTAGGCTTAAGTAGTAATTATTTGATTAGAAAATTTATGGGGTCTTCTTTAGGCCATTCTACTAGATTGCAGAGTTTATTATTTTTTTCTAAGTCATATATACTTGAAGGTATATAGTTGCCCCTAACTGACAGATATGTGTAGACATGTAGCCAGTCCCATAGACCCTAGTCTATAGCTAGGATCTGTAACTTTGTTGGAGAGTGCACCATCTGAAAATGGAACTAGGTAGTACCATGTGTTACTTGAGTTGGAAGGTTAACATTTCATGTCTGACAGCTCTCTAGATACAATCTGAAGCAAAAAGGCAGTGGCAGCATAATGTGGCATGGTGGCATTGGCTGGGTTGATTTAGTCAAGGTCAGCCAAGGCAGTAGAACAGGGAAAGGGATTGAGAGGAATAGCATCAAGAAATACAAAGTCCAGAGGTTCCAGGACTGGAAAATGCAGATTTTAAAGAAAATGTGAAAAGTTCCATATGGTTTTAGAGTTTACAAAGGTAAAAGCAACAGATAATAATTATTATTACAACCATTAGTTGGAAGCCTGTTTTTCTTTGAAAATCTTATTAGAATTTACTATATTATACTTTACCTTGCCATGTTTCATGTCATTTAATGATGTCAACTAATAAAAATTTCTTAGATAGTGATGGGAGCAAATTATTCTAGTCTATCTGATCTAAGGTTATAGCTAACTTAGTACTTAAAAAAAAAGAGTTATACCTGAATATCAGATGGAAAGCTCAGGCAAAAACTAATAAAGCTATAAGTCTCTTGGAATATACCTAAAATAGACCTACTATCTTTTTCCAAAACGAAAACTCCAAATCTCATCTGCAATATCCCTGCCTTTAGGTTCATGATTAGTCAACAATTTGTACTGCTTTATATCTTAACTTTTTTTCAGCTACCAGGTTCCAGATGCTACCATGATGCCAGCTGGACTTCCCTGGACAGACAACCCCACCAATATGTCCTGGAGCCCTGCTTTCCCACTTGGGAAAGATAGGGACATACTGGGAGTATGGATCAACCTGCCAACACCCATGTTCAGCAGGGAAGCAATTACAGAAGCCAGACCTTCCACCTTCTGCACCTCATAATGACCCTGGGTCCATACTACCAGAGGAATAAAGAATAGGAAAGCTATCAAGGGAGGAGGGAATGGGATACAGAGTTCTGGTGGTAGGAATCATGTGGAACTGTACCCCTCTTATCCTACTGTCTTGTCAGTATTTCCATTTTATAAATAAAATTTTTAAAGTTTTTTTTAGAAATGCTTTAGCAACTTAAGCCCAGTGTAAGAGGTCAATCAGTTTATAAGTTAGAAACAATAAATGCTGGGGTGGGTGGTTGGGGAGAATACAGGTCCATGAAGGATTACAGAGGACCTAGTGGGGGTTGTATTGTTATATGGGAAACTGGGGAATGTTATGCATGTACAAACTATTGTATTTACTGTTGAATATAAAACATTAATTCCCCAATAAAGAAATTAAAAAAAGAAACATTAAATGCTTATACTAAAGGGATATATTAATACCTAAATCTAGGCAGCTAAAGAACTTGAAGTATTCAATTTCCCCAAAATATTGAATTAATAGTGGATTATATTTTTTAAATAAAATGGAAGCGTAGTTTCACACCTCTTCTACCACCAAAGGTCTGTGTCGCCATCCCTGACTCCCTAAAGTTGACTTGACAACTCCCCCCCACACAGTCCTATTGTATATTGTGCAATATACCAAATTCAGTCCAAGTTCTGCTTTATGTTTCCCTTTATGTTCTTGTTTTTTCAAACTAACTCTGTCTATGAGTAGGGATTATTCCATATTCACCTTCTCTTTCTGGTTTAACTCACTGAACATGATTTCTTCAACCTCTGTAAACTGACAGTTTCTAAGGTGGTGTGGTATGATATACAATCACAAGATCTCATGGTCACTAGCCTACTTCCTCATTTCCTTTCCTGAAAAGTGCATCCCATAGATGTGGGTCTAGGAGTGACTGAAGGGAGAGATACAAGGATATCAGCAGCATATGACATGGAACTTCCTAAGTTTTGAACTACCTGCTTACTACTTAGGGCCCTCACTCTACACATGCCTAATCTCAGATGTATCATGTCAACAGCCTCATTAGAGTTTATCACTGTACATATAGATAGGAAAAATAGTTCTTCATTCTAAAGGAGGGAACTAGGAACATTATCCTACCTTCCATTATATGCTGGAATAATGTTGTATACTAGATATTATATATTAGATATTCTTTCATTCCTGGCACAAAGACCAGAGTTACCCTTTATCAGACTAGGAAGTTAAGATGCAAAATAGAATAGCCTTTTTTGTGTGAATATCTAATATGTTTTTTCTTGCTTGCTTGTTTTCTTTTTTTTTTTTTTTTTAATTTTTTTTTATATTTATTTATTCCCTTTTGTTGCCCTTGTTGTTTTATTGTTGTAGTTATTATTGTTGTTGTCGTTGTTGGATAGGACAGAGAGAAATGGAGAGAGGAGGGGAAGACAGAGAGGGGAGAGAAAGATAGACACCTGCAGACCTGCTTCACCGCCTGTGAAGCGACTCCCCTGCAGGTGGGGAGCCGGGGTTCGAACCGGGATCCTTATGCCGGTCCTTGTGCTTTGTGCCACATGCGCTTAACCCGCTGTGCTACAGCCCGACTCCCGCTTGCTTGTTTTCTTATTGCTACCAGGGTTATTGCTGGGGCTCTGTGCTAGAACTGCAAATCCAGTGGTCTGGGTGGCCAATTTTTTTTCTCTTTTCTTTCTTTTTTTTTCTTCCTGCCTTTCTACTTAATTTGATAGGGCATAAATAAATTGAGAAGGAGGCAAAAAGGGAGAAAAATGGAAGACATCTGCAGACTTGCTTCAGACTGCTCATGCAGCAGCTTTGCTCCTGCAGATGGGGAGCAGGGATTCAAACCATGGAACTATACAAATGTTGTTGAGGTGGTCTGGTGTCGGGCTGCACCGCGGAGAAGAGAGCAGACGTCCAGAGCAAAGGGGTACACAAATCTTTATTATAGGATGGGGGGGAGGTTTGGTTCAGACCACGTGGAGCCAGCCAGCAATGGCCGACCACGGGGGGAGAGCAGGGAGCGAGACCTCAGAGAGGGAGAGCTGAGAGCCCAGAGAGAGCGAGGGGAGGGGTGAGGGGGCTTTTTATTGGGCGACAACCAGGGGTGACGTGTAGGGCCAGGATTGGTTGAAAGGGGGCACTCTAGGATTTAGCGGGGCATAGAAAAACCTGGGGGCGGAGACTGCATCAGAATAAGTCCTCAGCAACATCTCCTCCTATCCCTTTATATCTAAATGGACACAGTAAAGAAAAATGGAGCAGGCTTAAATGTTTTAGAGGAATGCCATGCTCAGGTGGGAAGATGTAGGACTTTCTGTGGAGGAGGGAAGGCTTAAATGGCTGCCAACCTTGTGAGATTTAAATGTCCTCCTGTGCTCAGCCCCTCTTTAGAGAGAGAGACTTACCTGGAGAGACTCATCTCATAGGTTTAAGCGCAGCCTGCTCAACCATCTCTTCACAGTATCTCTACATCTTTTCTATCTTTCTATCTAGTAATTGCATAAGATGTACAAAGTCTATAAAAGACTATCATGGGGCAGAAACCTTTTGGGCATAAGCCTAAATGACATAACAAAATAGGAAGGGACACGTAGGGGAGAAGTAAAAGTCAGTGTGGTGTGAAGGGAAGGATTGGTGTGTAAAGGAACATTCCCTGCTTGGGTGGGGAAAGGGGCAAGGGTACATAATGAGGGGGAGGTGGGAGGCATGACCCACCAAACAGAGGGGCTATTTGGCATTGTATAGTCCTCAAGGCAATAGTCTGTAAAGTCTATGAATTACTCAGGATCAGTCTATGAAAAACCAGCAGCGTGAAGGGAAATAAGCTGCTTCAAAATTGTGTAAAATGTATATAGGGTATGTCAGAAAGTCCGATACAAGTCTCAGTCCGAAGTAGATGGCTAGGGGAAGAATTGGCAGGGGATGCAACGCTGCATGAGGGAGGTCAGCCGCTGGAACGTTGTTCTTTTGTAGATAGCTAGCTGGAACTGCCAACACGTAACAAGCAGGTCAGAAGCAGGAACGGTAAGCAGGCATGAAGAAAGTTCTGTCCTTGGTATTCGTGTATCAGGTTCTTCAGATCACGTTGAGTGACATCTAGGGTTTCGGGGGGTGTGCCACGGTAGTCGTGCCATCTAGTGAGTGACGTCAGGGTGTGCAGAGGTTCAGATGGTTTTTCTGGGATTCCTGTGAAAGAAACACAAACAATCTGCTTCTTGTGGTTAATTTGAACTGGTAACAAGTTATAGGTTTGTTATAGTTGATACCTCGATGATTATAATTGGTTTAGAATCTCTTTATGATTTTATTTAAAGGTCATCTAATGTGACCTCCTGTAGCAGCCTCTACTGCAGGATTTAAGACCAATTTTAGCTAAAATATGTATTTTAAACAGACTCAAATTGCTTAGAGAGTTAATGCATATTCATGACAATGATTTCAACGTTTACAGTGCCAGATTGATGCCAAATCTGTTGTGGATTAATTTCCACAAGATAGTTTACAGGGCACCTTTGGGGGCCCTTCAAAGGTGTCCTGTATATAAAATTTATATAGTTTAGTTTTGGGAATGAATAGTCACATTGAACATTTAGACTTTTACCTAAATAGTAAGTTACCTTAACAATTAATTTTTACCTTGTCTGGTAAAAGTGTAGCTGTAGGGTTACACTTCTGACCGTTAAGTTAGTGTTACCAAACTTGAAACATACCCATAAACATTTAGTTATAACAAACTGGAGGAAAAAGAACTTTTGTTATAAAAACATATTATTTAAAAACAATTTTAAATCTGTCATTAGTCACACAGTTTAAGACTAAACACTTACATATATACCAAAACTATATATAAAATTCAAAAGAGGGAGAAAGAAAAAAATTTTGGAATGTTTCTGGACGTCTCCAGCATTTTTATATAAGGCCAATTACCTTTTAGAGTACTCCAAGCAGATGGGTCATGCAAAAAAAAAGAAAAAAATTTTTGTCATTTAACACACTCACAAAAACAACTGAACAGTTATAACATAAGACATACAGGGAAAGGGTAGGAGAGAGGTCTCTGTGAGCCAGATTTTGCAGGTTCTGCCATGTCGTATTATGGGTCCTGGGATGTATCCTGCATCTGGTCCTCTTGTAGTATTTCTTGTTCTTCAGGAATAGCAGCGCCATCCTGCGGGTATTGTCGGACATGGCGGGCAGGAACCCAGACAGGTTTAGAGAAATTTTGAGGGAAAATGCATGTGAAACCCCTTCCCATGGTCAATAATGGGTCAGGCCCTTTCCAAATTTTATCGAGTGGGTCTCTCCATTTGACCTTAATAGATGGGAGGGTAGATGGTGTTTGCCAATGAAGAATAATAGGGGGTAAGGCCGAGTTATTGTAAATATTAAAGAGATTTAACGTAGTTAAGGCTTTTGCTAGCTGGATATTGGGGGGATATGTTCCTCCTTTATCTTTATTTAGTTGAGCCTTCAGTGTTTGATGGGCCCTCTCGACAATGCCTTGTCCCTGTGGATTGTAGGGAATGCCCGTGGTATGAGTAATATTCCAGAGGGAACAAAAATCTTTAAATTGTTTGCTTGAAAACATAGGTGCATTGTCTGTTTTCAAAAATAATGGGACCCCCATAATGGCAAAACAAGAAAGCATATGGCTTACAAGCTTTTTAGCACTTTCTCCTGTCTGAGCTGTAGCCCACATAAATTTAGAAAAGGTATCAATTGAGATAAACACATATTTTTGTTTGCCAAAGTTTGGTATGTGGGTGACATCAATTTGCCAAATAGCATTAGCTTTTAAACCTCGGGGATTAACCCCAAGGGTCTGGATAGCAGGTGTCTTTATGAGACTTGCACAAGAAGAGCATGTAGCAAGGATATGTTTTAACTGTGGTACAGGAACATCAGGGAATCCTGATGTTCCTGTCTTAGGCTTGAAGGCCTTTAAGATTAACATGGGTTAGAGAGTGAAAATTAGCAGGATCAGAGACAGAGACTGGGAAAGTTCCTGTGGAGGCAAGGCGGTCAACTGTGGCATTCCCTTCGGACAGGGAACCAGGAAGAGGGCTGTGGGAACAAAGGTGTTGAATATACAGTGGTTGGGTTTGAGAACAGAGCATAGAGGCGATTTGAATCAAGAGAGGGGAAAGTGGGTTGTCATCAATTTTCACATACGAACGAGCAAGCCATGGAAGTAAGTTAACAGTATACACACTGTCAGAAAAAAGGTTGAAGGATTCTGGTACAGCTTTTAGTGCAAGAAAAACAGCATAAAGTTCTTTGTACTGAGGGGAATTATCAGGAAGCTCAGTAAAGAGAGGTTTAGGAGATTGTTTGTCTGGGTAATATATAAGGGCAGCAGCTCCCCTTTTTCCGCCATCAGTAAAGATTGTAGGAGCAGAGGGAATGGGATCCCGAGAGAAAAGTTTAGGTGCTAGTAGAGGCAGAAGAGGTAAAGAAGCTATCAATTTATTAGAAGGAAAATGTCCTGGAAACCCCATGAAGCTTATGGCAAAGCGGGAATGATGGCGTATAAGCCACTCTGTATCTGTGAGAGAAAAGGGCAGAATGATTAAATCCGGTTCTTTCCCTAAGATCTGCACAGACCTATTTCTCCCTTGGCGAACCATGAATGCTAACGCATCTATCTCAGTGAGGAGTCTTGGAGCTCCTCCTACTGGCGTGTGAAGCCATTCGAGAACCCCATGGTCTTGCCACAGTGCCCCTACTACTGTGGGGGTGGAGTTGAAGATTAGAAGGTTTAGATTAGAGAGGAGGGGGAGAATCGAACAAGGTGCATGTCCTGGAGGGCCTGGTTAACCCTTTCCAGTGCCAAGGAGGCCTCAGGAGTTAACTTACGTTTTGAAGAGGGCTGTTTGTTTCCTTTCAACAGGTCAAACAGTGGTTGGAGGCAGCTTGTGGGCAGATAGAGATATTGCCTAAGCCAATTTAAATTTCCTAGAAAACTTTGTAAAGAAGCAAGAGTAAGGTTAGAAGGGAAGGTAACATTAGGTTTTAAGGGACGAATTTGTGTTAGAGAAATCTCTGAACCTAGGAAGGATATTGGAGGGATCAGCTGTATCTTCTCAGGGGCTACATTAAGGCCGCTTTTCTTTAATGCAGGAATGAGAAAATCACGTAAGGCATAGAGATCTGTATCTGATTTTCCCCATATTAAAATATCATCTGTATAATGAAAAATATTAAGGCCCTTATGAGTATATGGGACAAGGGCAGATTTAACAGCCTCCTGACAAATTGTAGGACTATTGGCCATACCCTGGGGCAGCACCACCCATTCAAATCTATCAGCGGGGCTGGCATTATTAATAGACGGAACAGAGAAGGCAAAACGTTTACAATCTCGCGGATGCAAGGGGATAGAGAAAAAACAATCTTGTATATCAATAGCTATGATTGGAATTCCCGTGGGAATTGCAGAAGCAAGGGGCAAACCCCTTTGGGGGGAGCCCCAGACCTGCATGGTCTTATTTACTGCACAGAGATCTTGAAGGAGGCGTCATTTTCCCGAGCGCTTTTTAATCACAAAGACAGGAGTATTCCATGGGCTTCGAGAATGACGAATGTGTCCCAAGGACAACTGCTCTCGGACGAGCTCTTTTAAAATTTTTAGCTTATCCCTAGGTAAAGGCCACTGTTCCACCCAGACAGGCTCATTATAAAGCCAGCTTAAGCGGGGTGTTTGGCTAAGAACAGTGGCATTTAGTATTGGGGGTGCTGAATAGACCTGGTATCGCGGGAATGAGTTTTACGCTCTGCAGAGGCGTCTGTGGATATCCTAACATTAAGACATTCCAGAAGATCCCTGCCCAGTAAGTTGGTGCTAATATTAGCTACCAAAGGGCGGAAGTGTCCAGTAGAACCTTCTGGGTCTTCCCACATAAGCGAGTCTCGTGTGTAAAATGCTCTCGTCATCCCACCTATTCCATGTAAACTGGGTCCAGGGATGAGTTCCCAATCTTGGGGAACCTCTTCTTAAAATCGTCTTTGCTGCCCCCATGTCAATCAAAAATTTAAAAGGAATATTGCCAATCTTTACTGTCATAGAAGGGTGACCTTGTTCTAAAACAGGAGTGGTCCACAAAATCTCAGGCCCCGAATTTGTACCATTCAGGGGCGAACCATCTTTATGAAATTGGGACCGACAATCTCTCTTCCAGTGAAACCCCTTACGACATTTTGGACAAACAGTACGTGGTCTCTGGCTCCCTGACTGAAAGCGGGGTTGCTCTGGCTGGAGGCGTGGTTTCCCTGACTGGAGGCGTGGTTGCAACTTATCAGGACATTGGTTACGCCAATGTCCTTGGCGACCGCACTGAAAGCAGGCCCCGTTTTGCTTACGTGGGGCAACTGCATAGACCTGCGTCATAGCGGGTGTCCCATAATTGCCTGATGTAAGTTCCTGTGTCACTAGAATCCAATTATCTGGGTGTAGGTGTTTAAGATTAAGGCATACCTGACGGAATTGTGGTGTCATGCTTTCCCAGACAATAGAGCGCAGGAGTAGTGTGCGGACATCAGGATTATAAACCTTTCTCTCTAAGCTTCTCTTCACCCTTGAGATGAAGCTCGCCAATGACTCATCAGAGCCTTGGTGAAAAGAGTTAATGGGAGCTGATGGATCTACATCAGGTGTGGTCACCCTTTCCCATGCTTGTGTTGCACAGATGCGTACCTGTTCAAAATAACCGGTTGGAAACCTGGCTTCTGCCTGCTGAGCTCCAGATTCATAAGCTCCTGCTCCAAACAAAGCATCAGAATTCCATTCTACCTGTTTGTTACTATTTTCCTGCGATTGCCTAGAGCACTCATCGCGGAAACATGCCTGCCACTGAAGATAGAGTGGGTCTGGGAGTGCAGCACGAGCCAGTTCTTTCCAGTCTTGTGGTGTATTTAAATGCTGGTAAAAGCTTCTCAAGACGGACTTGGTCCATGAAGAGTGCATACCACCCTCCCTGACTGCTTGCCTGAGCGTTCCAAGTTCTTTCGAGGAATATGTCTGCCACGGCTGAGGGTTTTGTTTTGAAGGGGCCAAGTTTACCGGGAATGTGTGGATTTGGTCAGGTGGCGCGGGAGAGGGAGCTACAGAAGTGGAAAGTTCAGTAGAAACTGCTGTAGTGGCTGCAGGGGAGACTAAACGCATATCTACGGGGACGGAGCTCCTGGGGTGGACTGCACATGGTTTAAAATCCTTAAATGCTGAAAAAATATCCTTTAGCTCTCGTATCTCAGCCACTAGGTCCCTTAATGGTGACGTATCAGCAGGGGGCAGGGTCAGAGACGAGGAAGCCTCAGGCGGAGCTGAAACCACGGCATCAGGGGCCGGGGGCGTAGCTGAAACCAGGGCGGCAGGGGGAGGGGCTAGAGAACCGGAAGCCTCAGGGGAAGCAGGGGGCGTGGCCAGAGAAGCAGAAGGAACTGAACACGTGTCTGTGGGGACAGCTGGGGGAGGGGTCAAAGGAGCGGCCAAACACGTGTCTTCAGGGGCAGTGGGGGGAGGGGTCGTGGAAGCGGAAGCTGCAGGAGAAACCAAACACGTGTCTCCGGAGGCAGCGGTTTTGGGGCTGACTGCAGATTGCTTAGGGTGTCTAAGTCCTAAGCAAATATCCTTTAACTCCTGTATCTCAGCCTCAAGGTCACTTAACCTTTTGGCAGGAGGCCTTGTACATATCCTGAAAATAGTAAATATAGCCATGAGAACCCATGGTGTAGCAAAAATTAAAGCGTCTCTGAGATCGAAAGCCTGTCTCAGGAGAGAAGGATAGAATGTCTGGGACACCTCCTCATAAAACGGAAAAAATCCCATGGTGGAGGGAAACGCAGGGCCACAGAAGCGGGCGGATGCCACTTACCTGTGTCTGGGCGGTTTCGGAGACTTCAGGCCGGGCGTGGTGTGGGTACGGAACACGATGGGCGCCAGATGTTATTGAGGTGGTCTGGTGTTGGGCTGCACCGCGGAGAAGAGAGCGGACATTCAGAGCAAAGGGGTACACAAATCTTTATTATAGGATGGGGGGGAGGTTTGGTTCAGACCACGTGGAGCCAGCCAGCAATGGCCGACCACGGGGGGAGAGCAGGGAGCGAGACCTCAGAGAGGGAGAGCCGAGAGCCCAGAGAGAGCGAGGGGAGGGGTGAGGGGGCTTTTTATTGGGCGACAACCAGGGGTGATGTGTAGGGCCAGGATTGGTTGAAAGGGGGCACTCTAGGATTTAGCGGGGCATAGAAAAACCTGGGGGCGGAGACTGCATCAGAATAAGTCCTCAGCAACAAACAAAAATAAGATTTTCTCTTCCATAAGCCAGCTAATATTTACAAATTCCTATTTATTTTAAATGAAATGTTTAACAGCCCTGAAAGAGGTTCTAAAAGACCTCTTGTAAACAAAAACATCACTATAATACTTGCAATATATCAGAACAAACAAAAATTTGTTGAACAATGGCACTACAATACATTAAATCCATAATATCAATAAATATCAGTGGCTTCTTCTTCTTCTAGCATTTGCCCTTCTTCCGTAGCCAGTCAACAGCATCAGGTTGAGCCTGATGTAAAGTTTCGAGACCTCCTTTGAATCTGGAGAGGTGGCAGTCGTTGACTATGTGGGTCATAGTCTGTCTGTAGCCGCAGGGGCAGTTCGGGTCGTCTCTGGCTCCCCAGCGATGGAACATAGCGGTGCACCGGCCATGGCCTGTTCGATAGCGATTGAGGAGGGCCCAATCATAACATTCTAGGTCAAAGCCGGGTTGACGCTTGCAGGGGTCTGTGATGAGGTGTTTGTTCTTTACCTCAGCTGACTGCCAGCTCTGTTTCCAAGAGACTGGAACAGAGAAGTTCAGTGTAGGCGTAGGGGACCAGATTGGGTGACGAGACGTCAAGCGTTGGACAGGGTGGGCGAAGATATCTGCGTATATTGGCAGGTCCGGTTGAGTGTAGACGTGGGAAATGAACTTAGATGATGCCGCATCCCGACGAATATCTGGCGGGGCGATGTTGCTAAGAACTGGCAGCCATGGAACTGGGGTGGAACGGATGGTTCCAGAAATTATCCTCATGGAGGAATATAATTTGGAGTCGACCAAGTGGACATGGGGGCTACGGAACCATACTGGGGCACAGTATTCTGCAGTGGAATAGCATAATGCCAGAGATGATGATCATAGTGTGGAAGCGCTCGCGCCCCATGAGGAGCTGGCCAGTCTTGCAATGATATTATTCCTCGCACCCACCTTTGCTGCAGTTTTTATGAGATGTTCGTGAAATGACAGAGTGCGATCGAGAGTAACGCCAAGATAGACTGGCTGGGCTTCATGCCAGATTCTTGTATCATCAAGCTGCACATTAAGCTCACGCGAGGCCGAGGCATGGTGTAGATGGAAAACAGATGATACCGTTTTAGCAGTGCTAGGAGTTAGTTGCCATTTTTTACAGTAATCAGATATCAGAGACGTGTCTTTCATGAGTGTTTCCTGGAGGATGTCGAACTTTGATGCCTGACTTGCACAGCAGATGTCATCGGCGTAGATGAACTTCCTTGAAGAAGTTTCTGGGAGGTCATTGATGTAAATATTAAATAGCGTAGGAGCCAGAACAGAGCCCTGGGGGAGGCCACTTGAGACAAGTCTCCATCTGCTAGACTTGTCACCCAGATGTACCCGGAATCTTCTGTTTTGGAGAAGAAACGATATAGTGTTGGCCACCCATGGAGGCAGGCATCTTGAGATCTTGACCAGGAGACCACGGTGCCAGACCGTGTCATAGGCTGCTGTGAGATCAACAAAGACAGCACCCGTCTTTAAATTCTTCTAGAATCCATTTTCAATGTAAGTTGAGAGGGCCAGGGCTTGTTCGCAGGTAGATCTTCCTGGGCGGAAACCAGCCTGGGCGGGTGACAGGAATTTCTCTGTAAGATGAGAAATACGTGACAGAAGCAGCCTCTCAAGGAGTTTGTAACACATGGAGAGGAGAGAAATTGGCTTAAACTCACCCATCAAAAGACACAGAGTGGGGGATGGATCAGAAAACATAACCCAACCATATGCTGCTTGCAAGAATCCCATCTGACACAACAAGATAAACACAGACTTAAAGTGAAAGGATGGAAAACTATCATACAGGCTAACGGACCACAATAAAAGGCAGAAATAGCCATTCTCATCTCAGACACAATAGATTTTAAATTAAATAAAGTAATAAAAGATAGGCAAGGACATCACATAATTATTAGAGAATCAATCAGCCAAGAAGACTTAACAATTATTAACATCTATGCACTCAATGAGGGACCATCTAAATACATCAAGCACCTACTGAAAGAATTTCAAAAATACATCAATAGTAATACAATAATAGTGGGAGACTTTAATACCCCACTCTCACACTTATACAGATCAACAAAGCAGAGAATCAACAAAGATACAAGAGAATTAAATGAAGAGATTGACAGACTAGACCTCTTGGACATTTTCAGAGTCCTGTACCCCAAAAAACTGGAATACACCTTCTTTTCAAATCCACATAAAACATACTCAGGGATAGACCACATGTTAACAGAACATTCATTTTCCCTACACAAGCTCAACTTCATCAACATTTCTCTGAAAGTTGATGTTGCTTCTCATGAACGTACATACAGAAGAATCCCTACTATTTGGCATCTACTATTTCAAAATGAAGTCTAATCGTGTATAATTTTCACTAACTGAATTTCCTCTTATTAGATTTGACTTTTTTCCAAGCCATGGAAGTATTTGAAACCCGCACTCTATGAGCCAACCTATTATTTAGCGGAATGAACTATAAGAAGCCTTCTGCAACTATGAGAAGTGCTTTAGTCTTGGCTTTTACCACACACTACTACACAGAAGGTTTACAACACTGTTAAATCACTGGAATTCAATTAAGATGGTGGAATTAGGGTGTGAGGGTGATCTGGCCATGACATCTGTCACCCCACTGATCGCCAGGATTGATTTGGCTTGCTAGGCCGGTGTTCCCTTCCAATCTATGTACAACCCTTCATGCATCTAAAGCTGCAAGGAGACTATTTTCCCTGAACAGAGACAGTCAGTAAAAGGGAAACAGATTTCTGCATTTCCATGCTAAACCCAAGATTATGGAATTTAAATTGTCGGCAAATTTTAGTATCATATTAAGTTTAGTTTATGCATACCAAATATGGGCAACTTTAGCTTTCATCAGTTTTTGGCCCTTCAGCTGAATCTGTACTCACAGGTAGAGCTTGAAGTACATAGTGAGAGTCTTGATATGCTAGATTTATCATACACCTGGTTATTCATTTTACTTGAAAAGTAAAGATGTTCCTTACTTCCTTCATCTCTGATCAGAAAAAAACAGTTCTTGATCCATTTCTGTATCTGACAGGCAATTGGCATAGTCAAACGAGAAGAGAACCATGTAAATCACTATGACAATACTTTGTGCTCCTGGATGCCTATTAGATGTCACAAATATCTCTAATTATGAAAATGTCATATTTTGATTAGTATGTTAATGAAACATTTGATGAGCCAAAAAAAAATACATGACTTTCCATCAGAGTTTTAATGATTCTAAGATGAGTATCTAAACAAAGGGTTTAGGTTTCTCCAGATTTCAGCTAATTTATCCTGCAATTTTTTTTAACTGTTATTTAACATATGTCACCATTTCTCCAGAAAACACTTTCTATTGCATGTTACTGCCTTAACCAGCCTTGGTCCCATACAAGTTATAGTCAACAAGCTTCTCATTATGAGTCTTAAGGAATACAGTCCTTAAATCCTTGATAGTCCTGAACTTACACAATCATGATGATGATATTCATTCCACTCCGAAGTAGGCAGCCTCTATAATTTTAAGATGACTTTTACTGACCAAAAGATACATCAAAAACACTTAAGGGAGGCAGGCTGTAGCGTAGGGGGTTAAGTGCACATGGCGCAAAGCACAGGACCAGCATAAAGTTCCTGGTTTGATCCCCAGACTCCCTACCTGCAGGAGAGTCACTTCACAGACAATGAAGCAAGACTACAGGTGTCTCTCTTTCTCTCCCCCTCTCTGTCTTTCCCTCCTCTCTCCATTTCTCTCTGTCCTGTCCAACAACGACGACATCAATAACAACAATAATAACAACTACAACAATAAAAAGGGGTAACAAAAGGGAATAAATAAATAGTAAGAAATACACCTAAAACTGGTATATAGATAAACATATATTTCAAAAGCCAGGCTATTCTGTTTAGAATTTCTATTTCAGAAGAAGAAATTGATCCAAAGGGGGAAAAAAATCACACATTTTTCTTGGCCTCTTTACAGTTGATGATAAAGTTCCATAAAGATGGAAAAGAGTCAGGGGTTCCCAATGCCTTCATTTTCTTCTTGCTCTTCTCTTAAAAATAAATCCTGACAACACCACCATGATCTCTGCAATTAAATTCCTTTACCTAAAACAGATGTTCTCCTGAAGCATTTTCCCTGTTGCATTGTGGAGACTCCCAGTTTCTCTACTCATGTGTCTTGCTAATTCACATCTAAGAAAACACATGGAAGTGATGTGGTCAAAAAGAAACTGGATATATAGAAAAAGAGTTAATTTTTGTTATTAAACTAACTTATTAAACTTACAAAAGCCTTACAAAATAACTTTAAAAAAAACCTTAAAAGACATAAATGATCCACCACATACGTATTTCATTTCATGACCATTTTTTTCAATGTTAAATATTTTGCTTAGTTTGGATAATGAAACAATTCATTGGTTTCACTTTTAAGGCAATGTTATAAACATGCACTCAAGCTAAATAACATTTGAGATATACCTTATGTATTAAAATAAGTGTTTTAAAGGTAATGCACTCAAGCTAAATAACATTTGAAATATACTTTATGTATTAAAATAAGTGTTTAAAGGTAATTATTTTGATCCAAATGAAATTTCCTTTTCTGTATACCTGACATTTTAGCGTATTTTAACCATCACTGAAATTATTTCCCAGAAATCCATTAGGTTTAAAGACATGGAGCTTTTTAGACTGTAAGAAACTAAAATTGTGACTTAAAATATGAAAGCTAATGGAAAAACTAACTAGCAGAGGCCACGTGGTGGTGCACTTGGTTAAGCACACATATTATAAGCACAAGGACCTGGGTTTGAGCCCCCATTCCCCACCTGCAGGGGGAATGCTTTACAAGTGGTGAAGCAGATCTGCAGATGTCTCTCTATCTCCCTCTCATGCAATTTCGTTCTGCCCTATGTAATAAAAATTAGGAATAAAAAAAGAAAGAGAGGAAAAAAAATGGTTGCTGGGAGTGGTGGATTTGTAATACAGGCACGAACCCAAAAGATTACCCTGGTGACAGGAAAAAAAGAGAAACTAAATAGACTGTTTTCATGCTAGGGATATTTGTTAACACATTTTGCACTTGACACTTGAAAAGAAGTCATTTTTCAATTTGTATTTTGATTATATATATTTATATATATATATATGCAATCTTAACCATCATAATTTTTATACATAAAGGCAATGCATAATATAAATGATTTTAAGAACATTCATATGTTAAGAATATGACTTTACATTCCCACGTCACTTGAATTAATGATTCAAGCATCATTGAAAGTTTTATGATCCACTTGGACTTACTAATAGTGAAAATAACTAATTTTTTTCTGTCTGAATAATATCCAAGTTACTGTTAACTAATATATACTTTTAAAGTTATTAATTTTGATGACAAAGACTTTTGCCATCTGGACAATAAAGTACATATTAATGTCATATTCAAGGGAAATTATATGATTTGAGTTGTGCAAAGCAATTAACATAAAATTTTCAGTGGGGTCCGATCCAGAAGTTGGAATAAAGGAGGGAGGAGCTGGTCTCACTCTGGGGCAATGCACAAGGCCACACACAATCTGCTTTAAGACTGTTTAAGACACTCAGATCTATGTCTGTTACCAAAGAATGGATATGCTAAACTAGAAGAACAATAATCATAGTACCCCTGTAGGTGCAGATCAGCCACATTCTCTAGCAAGTCTGAGAGTGCTTGGAACTGAGCATTCTTCAGAGTTTATCATGATCTCGTCTCTTATTGACAAAAGTTTTAATGTTATCTAACATTAGCTACCAAGTGATTTTATTTCCTTACAATTTGAATATTTATATTTTTCCAGAGATGAAAATTATCCCAAAGAAACTGAGTTGACTGAAATAAAATAACACACTGTTAATTTCTGTGTTCTAAGATACATTGTCATTTTAGGATACATTTGCATACCGGATAGTGGTTTTAAAATACATGCATTGTTTCATAATGAGATTTATAATTCTGTTGATATAAAAAAAGTTTTGTGGTATAACATAATATGTCTGGGGTCTGGAGTGGGAAAACAGAAATCCTCAGTAGCTGTGTTAGTTTGTCTAATAGCTAGATACATGACCTTCTATAAGTCATCAACATTTCTGAATCTTGTGTGTTGTTAATTTATAGAATGAAGCACAATGATTGTTAATGATTAAATTGTATAATTTGAACATCTTTTCCAGTTCTGAAAATTAAGGTTTCCTAGACCTCTCATTGATCCCTCTTTCAGCCATTAATGATCACTTCCATCAGGAACATCAGTCCTCTTGTGGGCCACTCCAGGACTTTGCCTTCACTATAAAGTAGCAATCATAGGGACTGGCCCACTCTCTGAAAGAAGGGTAGGTCAACCTACCCTGCCACTCGAAGAAAACTGGTCCTGAAATGAGTGCATCTTATAATGTTTCCAGCTGTTACCACAGACTATAAACTCACACTGACAGGGACTTGGAGATCATACAAGTTCCTGTGCTAAATATAAATATATATGGGCCCTGGGTCAGGTCATGGGGGTAGACAGTTAAGTTTATTCATAGATTTTTTTTTTTCAAGAACGGGAGCTTATCTAACTTTCTAGCCCTTTTCTGAACTCTGCCACCATTTCAGACAAAATGTTTGATGAACTACATGTTAGCTATCAAACTCAGACAAAAACTACTAAAGTCATGAATCCCCTAGGAAGATATCTAAAATAGACTTTCACACTACTTTCCACCCTGAGATCCCTATTCTCATTTGCTCTATTCCTACTTTTTGGTTCTTGTTCATTAATCATTTTGCACTGCTTTATATCTTACCCCCTTTCAGCCACCAACTTGCAGATGCTATCATGAGTCCTTCCTGACTTGTCTGGGCAGATGACCTCACCAATGTGTCCCAGAACCTCACTTCTCCAAAGCCCTACCTTACTAGGGAATGACATAAACAGGCTGGGAATATGGCTCAACCTTCCACCGCCCATATCCAGTGGAGAAGCAATTACAGAAGGCAGATATCCTACCATCTGTAGCCTAAAAAGAATTTTTGTCCATACTCCTAGAGGGAGAGTAATGAGGGGGGAAGATGACCAGTGGGCTCTGAAACCCAATTCCATCAGGACCCAGAAGACAAGAGGAAAAATGGAGGAACATTCAGAAGTAGTAATAGGTATAGGTGTGATTTGGAAAGGAAATAAGGGGAAAATATGCAAATATATACAAATATACACAGATGGTTGTTATCTGCAACCTTGGGAGAAATATTGTAGCTTCCAATGGAGGAAAAGGGGACACAGAACTCTGGTGGTGGGTATGGTGTGTAATTATACCCCAGTTATCTTATAATTTTGTAAATCAATATTAAATCACTAATACAATGAAATAAATAAAAAGTAATAAAAATTAAGGTCTCTGATTCCACTGTGGTTACTAAAGGCAGACTCTTAATTAGTTATGTGTCCACTGTATGGTGGTTCTAAAATACAGAGAATAGTTGACCACTTGTCATCAGCCATGACATGAAAGTTTGTTCTGTGGTTACTTCCAACATATTTTTCTTAGATAATGTTCCTCTCATATAGTCAACAACAGGAAGTAAAAACTAAAATAAAATTATACTATCTCTATATTGGAATGCACTTATCATACTCAACTCTTGTGGTGTATCTTTTAAGAATCCACTTTATTTTTTAAATGTTTTATTTTCCTTCTATTTTGAGTTTTATACCTGTTTCTCCACCCAGACAAGCCCAGCTACAGAAAGGGATTCATACATACATCTATATTATGAAATGGTCATTTTCCCCCCTAAAGAAACTATTTTGCTAGAAATGCAAAGTACTGAAAGATTTGTCGGTTGTTGATTTTGTTACTTCATACTGAAACTTTTTAAAAAATATTTATTTATTCTCTTTTGTTGCCCTTGTTGTTTTATTATTGTAATTATTATTATTGTTGTTATTGATATCATTGTTGTTGGCTAGAACAGAGAGAAATGGAGAGAGGAGGGGAAGACAGAGAGGGGGAGGGGAAGACAGACACCTGCAGACCTGCTTCACCACCTGTGAAGATACTCCCCTGCAGGTGGGGAACCAGGGTCTCCAAACAGGATCCTTACACTGATCCTTGCACTTTGCGCCATATGTGCTTAACCCGCTGCGCTACTGCCTGACTCCCCATACTGAAACTTTTAAGACATTTTCATCAAATAAAGTTTTGTTTTCCACTTAAAAAAAAAAAAAAAAGAATCCTTTGCATTGAGGGGTCAGGTAATAGAGCAGGAACTAAGTGCAGGTGTTACAATGCACAAGCTCCTCACGAGCAGTAAAGCACTGCAACAGGCGTCTTTCTCTTCCCCTCTCTGTCTCCCTTTTGCCTCTCAAGTTTTCTTTGTCTCTATCCAACATTAATTAGTTAATTCAAAAAGAATACTTTCCAAAAAAACACCGATTAGCTACCAAAACAATACTGTTATGGCAAAATCTGATGTTCTAGATAGAAAGGAAAAATAACAGGAATGTTCCAGAAAAGTGTAGCAAATTGGAGATTATTGTTTTTTCTTTTTGATAAAACAAAGACTGAATATGAGAAGAACAGAGCCACAGAAATGTCTGATTTCTCAAATACCTGCCTACTGAGTTACATTAGTCTCACAGGGCATTGCACATTTAGTAGGGTCCTTATATATTTAGCTTTTGTCTTTTTATTAATTTATTTTGAAGGATTGAAATTTCTGAGAATAGTCATACTGAGGTAGAATCTCTTCAAAGGCAAAGCAGTTCTATATGTTTATATTTGCTTGTACATTAACACTTTTATGAAAACCCTTTATGGACTCTTAAAATAGACCACTTATTTTTTTACCATGATTAATCAAATGTACTTGTTGACTCCAGTTTATAGTTGCTAATAAAACCTTAACCAGACATCATCACCCAATCCTCTAAAATAATCTTATGTGTTTTATTATGGTTCTAGGCACCTAATAAAATTCAGTGTTCTGCCACATATTGAAGTTTCATCTATAAAACAGAATAGTGTCAGTAATAAAATATGCTCTCCCTGGGGGCCAGGTGGTAGTGCAACAGATTAAGCTCACATAGCATGAAGTACAAAGACCGGGTCCTGGTAAGGATCTCGGTTCAATCCCCCAGCTCCCCACATGCAGGGGTTTGCTTCATAAGTGATGAAACAGGTCTGCAGGTATCTTTCTCTCCTCCTCTGTCTTCCCCTCCTCTCTTGATTTCTCACTGTCCTAACCAATAACAACAGCAATAACAATAACAATGGCAACAAAAATGGGAAAATATGCTCTCACTAACTGTACAAATATAATTTTTAAACTATTTATTTAGCTATATCAAAACTTCAGACATAATTCAGCAACACAAAATTGAGATATGGAAGTTCTTTTAAATATCTTTCTTCTTTTTGTTATTGTTTTTGGTTATAATTTGTCCATCCTTTCCCTTCCCAATCACAAAGTGGAAGGTGATATTTGAACTACAAGGTTCAAAGAATAACACAGCATTGCTAGAAAACTTCACGTGTACAAAATGCATCAGGTGTGTCCATGACTAACAGCTTTTATTTTTCTCTCCTTATTACAAATATTTTTCTGAGGCATTCTTTCATGTCTTTGTCTCCATACATCAAACCACTGCAAATTTAACTGAAGATCTGTAAGTATTCTCCACCCCTGATATATTCTAATAATTTGTTTTTCTCCATACTATTCAAAACAAACTACTATTGCAATGTCAGATTCATGAAGAAAATATTTTCACAGAACAAACTGTAAGTGAAATAAATGAGGTTTTCAAGAGCAAGCACGTAATAAATCAGAGTGGAATTTATACTCAGAAAAGGGTCTCTTATTTTCAGTTAACTTATTTTACACTGTACTCAAGAGCCTTGTGAAAACATAACCAAAAAAAAAGAAAAGAAAAGAAAAGAAAAACCCACCTATAAAAGTGCCTTTCAGGAATGGTTTTCACTGAGAATAAACACATCTTAAGATACTTAACATTATAGACTTTTCTAAAAGGTTTTGTTTCAGACATCTTTGAGGACTATAATCAAATATCTTAGTCCAGGAACTACTGCCAGCCAGAGCATGTCCAGTTAAAACTACTAGACAGTACTGGGATAGGCAGTGGTATACCTGGTTGAACACACACCACGCTCAAGGTGCAGGTTCAAGCCCCTGCTCCCCACTTGGAAGGGAAACACTTTAAAGAGTAGTGAAGCATATCTACAGATGTCTCTTCCTCTTTCCCTCGTCATGCTACCCTCGCCTCTCAATTTCTATCAGTCCTATGAAATGTAAAAAAAAAAGAAAGAAAGAAAGAAAGAAAGAAAGAAAGAAAGAAAGAAAGAAAGAAAGAAAAAAAAGTGGCTGCCAAGAGCAACAGTGAATTCATCAAGCAGGCACCAAGTACAAGTGATAGCCCTGATGGGGAAAAAAAATAAAACTGCTGGATAGCATAAATGCCCTCTGCAGCAGACTTTACTGAATATATCTGAGAGGCTGGATGGCATGGACAAACTAGAGCATCAGGGCCACATGGAATTGTTTTGCAACTTCATTGAAAATATTAAATGATTTAAGAGTAGTTCTTATATAAACCTTTACATTCTCTGCCCTATATTAACTGAGTATGTACATGAGTATGTACTGAGTATTAACTGAGTATGTACTGTAGTATTTTTTAGATTTTTATCTTTATTTATTTTTTAAAGAATTTATTTATTTATTCATGAGAAAGAAAGGAGGAGAGAAAGAACCAGATATCACTCTGGTACATGTGCTGCTAGAGATTGAACTTGGGACCACATGTTTCAATGAGCAAGGACCCAGGATTGAGCCCCTGGTCTCATCTTCCCAAGGAAAGCTTTACAAGTGGTGAAGCAGGGCTACAGGTGTCTCTCTCTCTCTGTCTCTCTCCCTCTCTATCACACTCTTCCCTCTCGACTTCTGGCTGTCTCTATTCAATAAATAAATAAAGATTTAAAAAATTAACAGAACCCAAAAAGTAGTGTAGCAGATGAAAAGAAGCTAGGAAATCTTATATATATATATATATATATATATATATATATATTCATTCCTAAGGGCCCATGACTTAAGTGAATTTTGCTTAACACTGATAGCTCACATGGAAATAGACTAAAATTATTGTCTGGGAAGATGTTGTCAGATTTGAGAATAAAGCTAGAAATCTGGATTAGGGCAGAGAATAGCTCCAAAACTAGAAGAAAAAAAAAACACATATGCAATTAACTGTTTACCACATCAATCTGATCCAGGGCCCATGTATATTCACATTTAGCACAGGAGCACATATAACCTCTGAATCCCTGTCAGTATGAGCTAACAGTCCATGGTCACAGCTGGGATTATTCCAGGCTGCACTCATTTCAACCAGTCTTCCTCAAGTGGCAGAGTTGGATGCCCCAGCCTCCCTTGGGAAAGTGGAGTAAGGTCCTGGAGAGGCCCACAAAAGGGTTTATGGTGGTGATGTTCTTGATGGGATGACCCATGATGATGGAGAGAAATATCTGATAAAGGTTTAGCCCATTGTATCTATGTGGGAATCCAAGGATTTCCAGACTAGAACACCTGGTTATTGAGTAGCCAGATAGTGATTAAAAAGGACATCATTAAGTGATAGTCTTTTTATAGCCTTCTGTAGATATTGTAGTCATTTATTTATTTATTTATTTTTGCTATGAGGGTCATTGATGGGTCTCAGTGACCCCACTACAAATCCATCACTCTCAGAAGCCATTTATGTGTGTGTGTGCGTGTGTGTGTGCGTGTGCATGTGTGTAATTTGATAGGACAGAGAGAAATTGAGAGGGGGTGGAGAGGTATATAGGGAGAGAAAAAGAGAGACACCTGCAGACCTGTTTCACTGCTTGAGAAGCCCCAGATGGAGGTGGGGAATGGGAGCTCACATCCTGTTACCTTCATGGGTCCTTGCTCACAGTACTATGTGCTCTTAGCTGGGTGTGTCACCACTAGGTCTCATGTAGTCTCTTCTTTATTTGACAAGCTTAGACTCTCCCAGTTCATAAAGCACTGAGTGTCATTTGTTGTATCCAAATCAGCATTAAGTTTATGGGGTCTGGCCTCAAGTTAAGGAGGAAATACACCTAGGAAGTTAGTGGGGTTTAAATTAACCTCAAATTTACTGCATTTACTTGTTTGATGATTCTAATAAATGATGTCATAGAGACAACTATTATCCTTTAGTTGATAGATATTTTTGACAGTATACCTCTTGGACAATTGTATACTGTATCTTCTAAAAATTATCAAAGGGTGACATTAATGCTGATGCTGTCAGAAGAGAATAAGATATATTTAGTGTAGTTAGTTGAGTAGCTAGAGTGATTTAGGGAAGTGAAAAATGGGGTAGGAGAGGAGAGTGTCCAGGCCTAAGTAATAAGTATTTGGTTAGAAAATTGGTGGTGCCTTCTTTAGGCAATGTCTTTTCTTTTTCTCTTTTCTCTTTCTTTCTTTTTTTTTTTTTTTTTTTTTTTTTACCAGAACACTACTCAGCTCTAGCTGATGATAGTGTAGCGATTGAACCTGGGAACTCAGAGGCTCAGGAAAGAAGATCTTTTTGCATAACCTTTACGCTATCTTCCCTACCCTCAATAAACACTTTCTTTTAAAAAGTGAGAATAAATACATATTGCCACAGCTTGCAACCTGCCAATGTCCATGTCCAGTGGAGAAGCAATTGAGGAAGTCTGAACTTCCACTTTATGCACCCCAAAAAGAATGTTGTTCCATACCTCCAGAGGGGAAGAAATATTAGGGGCAGTTGGCCAGAGGGCTCTGAACTCTAATACCATCAAGACCCAGAGAAAGAAAAGGTAAAAAGGAAGGACATTTGGAAATTGTAATAGGTGTAGGTGTGACCTAGAAAAGAAGAAAAGGGGCCACACAGTAGTGCAACAGGTTAAGCACACAAGGTGCAAATCACAAGGACCAGCATAAGGATCCCGGTTTGAGCACCTGGTTCCCCACCTGCAGGGAGGGCCACTTCACAGGCAGTGAAGCAGAACTGTATGTGCCTATCTTTCTCTCCCCCTCTCTGTCTCCCTTCCTCTTTCGATGTCTCTCTGTCTAAAAACAACAACAACAATAATAACAACAACAATAAACAATAAAGGCAGCAAAAGGGAAAAAAATAGCCTCAGGAGCAGTGGATTCATGGTACAGGCACTGAGCCCCAGTGATAACCCTAGTGGCAAAAAAATAAAAGAAAGAAAAGAAAAGAAAAGAAAAGAAGGCAAGACCATAGAAAAAATGGGCAAATATATAAAAATATAGTTACACAAATAATAGTCAACCCATATCTGTGACCTTGGAAGAACTATTACAGTTTCCAATGGAAGGAATGGGGACACAGAACTTTGATTGTGGGAACAATGTGGAATTACACCCTTGCTAGCTTTTAATTTTGTAAATCAGTACGAAATCACTAATAAAAAAAAATATCACCTCATGTGACTGTGGAGATGACTCAATGAGTAGAGCACAGAACTAGCAAATGGGATTACAGCAATCTCCAGCACCTTACATATGATAGAAAATAAATTTCCCATGAAATAAAAAAATATATTGTTGGTGTCCAAATCATAAATAATTATGAATTCACAATTATAGTAGCAAACTTTAAAGAAATAAAAATACTAGGGGCTGAGAAGTGGGGCACACAGTTGAAAATACACGTTATCAAGTATAATGGCCAGGTTCAAGCTCCTGTTCCCCACTTGCAGAGGGGCATGGAGAAGCTTCACAAGTAGGGAAGCAGAGCTATAGGTGTCTCATTTTTTCTCTTCCTCTCTAGCTCCCTTTCCTCTCAATTTCACTCTGTTGTATCAAATAAATGAAAGTAAAAAAAAAAAAAAGGAAAAATTAACTGCCATAAGAATCAGATTCCTTGTGCTTTTGCAGTCACAAAACCCCAGTGATAACCCTCGTGGCAATTGAAAAAATGAAAAAAAAATCTCTTTTATCATAGCTCTATTTTATATGTATTTGGTTTAACTAAGGGACAACCTAATGAGTTGTCTGGAACAAACTGGGGCACAAACTGGGTAAATCATGTTTGTGCTCTGGCACGTTGAAACCTGTTATAAATTCCCCTCGTGGTGCAGACAGGGTGGAGGTCAGAGGATAGAACAGGGTAGAGATGCAATGATAGTAACTCACCAAGAAGAAGTCATAAGCAATTAGCATCAAAAATAATGCAAAAATATTTTGAGTGTGTCTTCATCCATATTTCAAGTCATAAAAAGAAACTATAAAATTTAGAACCCTTTTTTAGGTAACTATACTAGTCAAAGGAATCCAAACAGATCTGAGAGGGAAAAAAAATCTCATACTTAGCTCATTCATTCATTCATTCATTTTTGTAAGCAAAAAGACTGAGATAGCTCACTGTTACCTCTCTGGAATATAAAGTAGGTGCCAGGGATGGAATCTGAGTCTCATGAATGCAAGTTGTACTGCTGAGTCACTTCCCCCACACCCAAAATCCTATATTTAAAGTTAGAGCAATCCAGTCTGACACAGGAGACACTGTCACAACTGATTAGTAAACATTAGGACAATTACTGCTTCAAATAGAAATATGCCTTAAATGTGTATAAAACAATGACATTTCAAAACCTGGTACAAAAAAGTAAGATCTTTCATTACTTTTATATTGACTGATGCTAGAATGATGATAATGTATATACTGAGCTAAATATAGCATGTTATAAAATTAATTTGTGAAAATATAGCTTGTAGAAAAAAAATTCCATAAATGTCTCACATTTGTACTTCACGCTGTATTTCTATTAGACAGCACTGGTCTACACTAGCTCATTATCGTCAGAGGAAACTAACTAATGGACAGCTGTTTACTAAAAAGATAGTGATAGTACAGTACAGACTCTGTCAAGACTCCCTCCCTAAGCAGCAAATATTTCCTCCTGGATAATGACATTTACTTTAAACTTTTGGAAATCACTCTGGCTTTGGACCAGAAAAAGTATAGTAAACTGATTTTAACATTGGGCTCAAATTGTTAATGCATTCTTAATAATAACTTTTCAAAAATATTAAATAAAAAATAAATCTAAATAAAAATTTATTAAATCACCTATTAAATAAAAATTTATTAAATCTTAGACTAGGGAGACCAAAAGTAACTGGTTTTGTTAGTATATAAGATAGACTTACTTGTAAATTGCATTAAATGACGTAAATCATGGTAAGGTCTTGTACTAACGTTTTCCAAAATGGAGACCCCAAATCTCATCTGCTATATTTTTACGTTTAGGTTCCACATTACTAAACAATTTTTTTGCTTCATATCTTAATGTTTTTCAGTCACCAAGTCCCAGATGCTATCATAAGGCCAACCTGACTACCCTGGGCAGATGACCTCAACAGTGAGGCCTGGAACCCCACCTCCCCAGTGCCCTACCCCACTAGGGAAAGACAGAAACAGGCTGGGGGTATGGATGGGCCTGCCAACACCCATGTCCAGTGGAGAAGCAAGTACAGAAGCCAGACCTTCCACCTTTTGCTCCCCATAAAGATCTTTGATCCATACTCCCAGAGGGATAAAGAATAAAGAATAAAGGGATAAAGAACTTTCCAATGGAGGGGATGGGATGTGGAACTCTGGTGGTGGGAAATGTATGGAACTGTATCCCTTTTATCCCACAATTTTGTATACCATTATTAAATCCCTAATAAAAATAAAATAAAATAAAATGTCCAAAAAATCATCACATCAAGTCTCCTCTGGTCTCTTGGGGCAATATCAAATGAGATGTTTGGATTGAGTTGATGGAGAAGACCAAAATCATTCTTAATATTATTCTTCTGAAGGGACAAAGTGTAAACCTTAAGAATAAAGATTCCAAACTTAAAATGTATTTGAGGGAGCTATCAGGAAAAAACTAAACATTTGAAAGCAATGTGAAGAGCTAGAGATCACTGAATAATAAGCAGAGTTGTACAAAATACAGAAAATTCATTCTTCCTAAATATCTATCCTCACGCAGACTTGAGAGTCCTTTGGGACCTGGAGTTAAGGTGAATATGTACTTCAGGTCAGGCTTTAGGACAGATTATGTAGGGGTGAAAGAGTAGTCTCTTCCCTCTGACTTTCTCCTTTTTTCCATTTCCACTTTGACAACAATTCTGCACCAATACGAAAGCTTCATTATAAGCTTTAAAAAAATCTTGGTTATTGGTCATAAAGCACAGAAAGAAGTTCCCTCCTAGACTAAAAATAAACCTCACTTAAGAGAGGAGTTTAAGATTAGAACTAAGTGTTTCCTTCTTCAGTTGTTAGAAAAAAATCTAATAGTGATTTTTCCTTGAGCCTTGGTCTCACTATCCTCTTGTTATTTTCAGTTAGTATCATCTGTATTTCTATTATCAAACTGTATTAGAATTGACAATATTTAGAGAGAGTGAAAATAGCAGGCTTGGAGAACATAATTATTCTTGCTAATTTTCAGTGTTTTATATAAAGTTCCTTTATGTATTACTTATCTTTATCCTCTGCATTCCTATATACTGTATAGTTGGAAACAATTCACAGTAACTCTTGGACTCAGCTATCTTAAGCAGTGAATTTGTTTATTTTTTTTACACTAAGGTTATAGCTGAAACTTGGTGCAGTCATTACAAGAAAAATTCACCACTCCCAGTGACCTTTTTTTTTTTTTCAATTTGATAGGACAGAGAGTAATTGAGAGGTGAGAGATACAGAGGAAGAGATACAGAAAAACACCTATAGCCCTGCATCATTACTCATAAAGCTTCCCCCAGCAAGTGGAGACTAATGGGTTAAACCGGGGTCCTTGCATGTGATAATATCTTTGCTCAACCTAGTGGCCACCACCTGATCCCCAGCACTGACTTCTTGCAGTTTTTTATCTACCAGAGCATTAAATAATTTCTACTTTATGATATGTTGTACCCTCTGATTTTCTTGGCTATCCTCAAAATTTTCCTCTCACATTATATTTGGCTACTTTGCTAGACAGTGAAATTAGATAAAGTAGTTCTCTTTTGCTAATGGAAAAGTGAACCTGAATGTTGAACATTTAATTTTCACTTCTCCTTGTCAAACAGGTAATATATATCTTCCCACCCACCTGCTGTATCTGTACAAACATGTAGTTTATTATTAATTATACAGCTTAAGACCTCAGCTCATGGCTTGAGACTTCAAAGCCATGGTCCTTGCTTCATCTTAAGTTATAAATATTTAAACTTTGGCAATGAATCCTAAAGAAAACATAGTATGATTTATTCTCTGAGAAAAGGCCACTGTTAAGAAGTTTGGCATGGAGCATTTTTCTTAGCATTCGTAAGACAAGCCAACTTCGCCACTCAAGCACATTACTGGGATGAATGACACAGGACTATTGTGACTCTGCATTAAAACATTACTTACCTCATAAATCAGAGGGAAGCAGACTTGTGATAGAGTGAAATTAATACATTAGTGAGATTCAAAATTAAAGACAGAGCCTAGAGAGATGTTTTTGCCAACATGCAATATGATTTATTACTGGATATAGTTCCCAAATTTGGAAAAAAATATTTAAGATCTGCATTTGAAGTAAACTGAGTTTCCTCTTATTAACTACTAATATAGTATTCTCCTATTCTGAGATTATAACTATTTGATTATGAAACATATATATACCACCATAAATACATAGATGAAAGTAAAATTAAAACAGCTATACCACATGGAGGTATGGGTATTGTGGCCTGTAAAGTTCACTGGTGATTAATGTCTGGATTATCAGTCTCCATCAGACTTGATGAAAAGAGTTGACAAAATTACAAATTAATATTTGCATGGATAACTCATAACTCTAAAACCTTAAGTATGCAATTAAACATAAAGACAATTTTGTATTCTTGATGAATTTTTCCAGTTTGACAAGCAAGTTTCCCTAGTATGTGAACAGGCAAAGTTTTAGCTGTAGATTATGCCAGCATGAAAATACTACCCAGTTTCAAGTCATGTTATGCAAGTATTGGTTCACACCCACACCATAGATCCCCAAAATTGTGAATTAAAAGATGTTCCTACTCATGACCATAGAATATGAGCTCAGATCTACAGGGATGCAGAGATCCTAAGCTAAATATAGGCTCCAGACCAAATCAAATTGATGGGGCTTATAGTCAACAATAGTTATACACCTTAACCATATTAGGGAGCTACTCTCTTCCCTGATCCAGTTTTCTGTCCCTTTTTTCAGCCATGACATCACCTCCCCAGACAATAACTTGGATCCACCTGCATATCATATTTCAGGCTCAGAGAAAAAAAAAATAGTATAGCTACAGGCCCTTTGAAATATAACTAAAATATGCCTACTAGTTATTTACAAAACGGAGGACCCCCCAACACTTCATCTGCAATATTCCAGCCTTTAGGTCCATGATTGTTCAACAATTTGTTTGGCTTTATTTGTTAACTCTCTTTTCAGCCACCACGTTCTAAATGCTAGCAGGATGCCGACCAGACTTCCCTGGACAGACAACCCCACCAATGTGTCCTGGAGCTCCGCTTTCCCAGAGCCCCACCCTACTAGGGAAAGAAAGAGGCAGGCTGGGAGAGTATGGATCGACCTGCCAATGCCCATGTTCAGTGGGGAAGCAATTACAGAAGCCAGACCTTCCACCTTCTGCATCCCACAATGACCTTGGGTCCATACTCCCAGAGGGTTAAAGAATAGGAAAGCTATCAGGAGAGTGGATGGGATACGGAGATCTGGTGGTGAAATTGTGTGGAGTTGTACCCCTCTTATCCTATAGTTTTGTTAATGTCTCCTTTTTTTAATAAAAAAAATTTTTTAAAGAAGAAGATGAACTTCAGGTCAACTCACATAAGATTGGAATTCCTACTGTTAGGCAGGCTATTTACTACATGTCACCAAGTGATATTCTAGTTCACTATTGGTAAAGGAACCTGCATGGATGTCCTGAAATGATTCCAGGAAAGTACAAATAAATAACAAGCACTTAGCAAAAGGTTTTAAATGCCAAAATATATACAACTTGTCCAGGTTAATTTTAAGTTTTGAGCCTCAATAATGAGGAAATAGTTGCAACCCAAATATATTAGTGACCATCGGAAAATAATACAGACAACAAGAATATATAAGCCTAAAAAATTAACTTTGCAACAAAAGAGTAGTCTCTCATTAGCTCCACAGAATTAAAGCCAAATACTGGCCTGAAATTCAAGAAAAGTCAAAGCTCTGAATGAATGAATTTTTTTATCAAAATTTTCCTTTTATACAAATATGTTGCTGTTCAAGACATAGAAAAGTTATGATTTATTTTTTGTAATTGTTCATTATTTTTTATTTGTTCATTGGATAGAGACAACCATAAATTTAGAGAAAGAGGGAGATAAACTGACAGATACCTACAGCCTTGCTTCACCACTTGAAAAGCTTCCCCCTAGCAGGTAGGGACAAGGAGCTTGAACCCAGGTCCTTACACACTGTAACATGTGCACTCAACCAGATGAACCACCACCCAGCCCCATCTTTTATTTTTTATTTTTTAATATTTATTTATTTTCCCTTTTGTTGCCCTTGTTGTTTTATTATTATAGTTATTATTGTTGATGTTGTCGTTGTTGGATAGGACAGAGAGAAATGGAGAGAGACAGGAAAGACAGAGAGGTGGAGAGAAAGACAGACACTTGGAGATCTGCTTCACCACTTGTGAAATGACTTTCCTGCAGGTGAGGAGCTGGGGACTCGAACCGGAATCCTTACTCGAGTCCTTGTGCTCCGTATCAGCTGTGCTACCGCCCAACTCCTAATTTATTTTTTTATACAGAATTGTCTCATGAGTTTTTGACAACTAGTACCTTATAACGCATCATCTTCCTTAAGACCACTAGCTCCCAGTCCCAACCAGAAGTTCAGATTCTTATACATACTAAGTCTCACTATTTTCTCCTTTGTGTACAGAAACACTGAAATACAGCACTTTCTTAGTCCCCAGAAAATCAGATATATAATTCTCTTCCACAGTGTCTAACCTTACAACTGTGTTCTAGAGTAAATTACAAAACAAGAATTGGCAAAACCTCCCTTAACTATGAAAATGTTTATGAGATCATCTCTTATGTGTTAGGCAGAAAAAAGCAATTCTATTATGGAAAGAATGGGTAGATGTAATTTGGTCTGTACACTGAAGTAGTTCACAGTTCACATATTCATTATAGAATTAGCATGATAACATTATTGTAGGTCAATATATAATACAATTTGTGACCCAAAAAATGAAGACTGTTTTTCTGATTTAAGTAATCATCCCTACAAGTTACTTGAATTGTGCAATTTCAGAGCTCAGAATTCCATTATCTAATAAGAGTTATACATAAACAGTGAGGGAAATTTTAAAAATTTGCTTAAATGTTAAAGTGGATAGTAATGGTTACAAAAAATAAAAGCACAGAATTATTTAAGAAACCCCTTCAGGTTTTAAGAAAACACAAAAACAAAAATGTGATTGACTCATTAAAGTACTAGATTTTTAAAATTATTAAAGGCTATTAGCATGGACATTTTAATTTGACTACTAGATCTCTTCAACCCTGCTTTGTGTTGAATGAGAATATCTTTTTCCTTCATGCAGAAAATGATTGTTTTTACAGACAGAAGTCAAATGCATTTTTAATCATTCGGGAACTTTTTTAGAAATGTCATTAGAACCTTCAAAAAGTTAAGTATTTGTAAAGTACTCATTAAATATGACCTTTGATATTTTATTTGTAGTAGTTAGTATTCATAGTGCCTAACCTGACACTTAATTTAAATCATTCATTCTTAAGAGAGGATATTTTAGTGTCATATATTTTTAACCTTTCACCAAAATACATTGATAAATATTCTAATGAAATATGTATTAAAAATTACTATTTACTTCTGAGCCAAAGCCAAAAAATTTCACATATGATGTTCATTAACACCATAGATGATTATCATTAATATTAAACTGTGGAATACTTTGGGTCTTGAACCTCTATGATCTCTACTAGAGATAAATGAGGAAAATATCTAGTCATATCTATAATTAAAAGAGTAATTGTTACTACAGACAGAAGTCAGATGCATTTTTAGTCACTTGGGAGCCTATATACTTTTTTTTTCCCCTCTTTTTTATCATCTGCCTACAGAGAGGTAGACAGACAAACAAGGCAGACCAACAGGCCAACAGATTGACAGACCTACAGACAGACCTGGAAACCTGAGTCTTTTCTTATCCAGTTCACCCTGCAAATGGGGCATCAAGAAAAAAGAGGATTGAATGAACGATTTCTCAAGTTTCATTATCTTACCTCAAAAACCCATGCTCAATATTATAGCAATTCATTTTAAAGTGCAGGTGAAAGAAATATGAGACAATTTCTCACACACTGGAGTCATCATAGTCTATATGCTACAGAAGAAAACAAAACAAAACAAAAAGTTACTGTCACTTAAAAGCATGCTAATTATGCTGATTTAAACATCAGTTTCCTATTTTAGACTGTGGTTGTCCTTTGACATAAAAAATAAATGTAACCTGACAGAAACATTAATCAGCTCTTTTGTTGGCAGGCATGGAGAGCTCCCTGGCCTAAAGCAATGCTCCTCCAACCTTGGCCTGGACAAGACTTCTGAGAGGGTTAGGAAAACGCTGATTATCAAATTTGTCCATCAAGTAATTCTGATTCAGTAGTTTTTGACTGAAGCTCAAGAATCTTTTTAACAATAAAATCCAGATAATTTTAATATAGGTAATCCATAGGTCTATCTCAAATTTACTGAATTTTATAATTTTTTTCCATAAGGCAAATGAGTAATTAGACCCTTACCAATGTAGAACATTAAAAGATTACACGTATATGACATTAAAAAAAACAACTAAGTGCATTGCTTATGATGGGATGAAGAAGGTGTTGGGATCTCGGTACATGGTGGTGAAAAAGGACCAAAGTTGGGAATGAGAGTGTTTTGCAGACACCAATCATGGGGAGATGAGAAATTGCATCCATGTAACAACAACTGTATTGTAAACTGATAACCACCAATAAAATCATTTGAAAAAATACAAATAAATAATTATTTTGGAAATTGAATGAAGTCGTGGTTAGTATAGTAAAACATTCAGGATAGCTGAGAACAGTAATATTCCTAAGTATCTCAGTTAACCTAATCCACCCAAGCAAATATATAGATATGAAATGATAATATATTTTGAGAAACACTAAGAGAAACAAAGGCAATAAACAGAGTAATTGATCCTAAGGGGAAAAAGTAATAAAATAGAGAGAGATTTAAAACAGTTTTAATAATATAGTATGGTTTCTCTTTAGGTTGTATAAATCTTTCATAAATCTTTTACCTATTACTAAAGATTATCGTAGAAGGAAACAGTTATTATTTCTTACCCAATATGTTAAGGCTATACACTTGTAAGACTAATAAAAATGCATAAAAGTTTTTAAAAAGTTAACAATGATTGCAGTGATACAAGAAAATATTTAATCCATAATAGAAAAATCTAATTAATAAATGCAATCAAAAAGAAGAAACAGTTATCAACTATTAAATATATGATAACTGAAACTAAAACACCCAGTACATGGATCAAATTCTAGAATAGACATGACTGAAAAAAATTAATAATTAATCTGTAAAATGATGATTTCTAGAACATCTTCTAAAATATAAAGCAAAAGAAAAAATATTTGAGGAACTAAGAAACATGGTGAACTAATAAAAGTTTAACATATTTAAAGAAACTCCAAAAAGATAGGACCAAAACAATAGAATGAAGTATAATAAAATAAAATTTCTCTCCAAATGCACAAGTCTCAGACTAAAAAATAATTAATAAACATTAAAAAAATTCTGGTGATGGGAAGAATAATGACAACAGCAAAATAAGCTCCAAGTGCACTGGAGTAAACAAAAATCTCTACCATACAAGATATGAAAAATAATAATGTTGAAAGACAAAACAGCCTCAAATAGACAGGAAGTTCCACTGTTATAAGGTACTAACTCATCCACACTTCAATGTAATTCCAATTAAAATCATAGTAGATAAAAGTACAAAGATGGTAACAAAATTCATATAAAAGAATAAAAGGATCAATAGTGGTCAAGATGGCTGCATTAAGACAACTGAGTCTCCTCAAGAAATCTCTTCAGATCCTGGCATTTCTGAATGGAAGAATGTCCATGCCATTTTATAGTAACTACAGATGAGGCAATAAAGAGAAAACAGTGGAAAATTATGACCCATTTATGTACTGGCAAAAGGGTACTAGAAAGGACAAAGATTAGCAGAATGGTAAGTCTCCCACTGCACCCCTGACATCACCCTCCAGTCTAGAGCTTATCTGGGAAGTATGAGCAGCCAGTGAGATAGAGACTCCCTGTAGAGTGAAACCACTCTGGGAAGATTCTAAAACTGATCTTTCCAAACAGTGCATCTTCTGTCAGAACACATGGGGGATGTCTATAACCTTGCTTAACTGGATGAACTGCAAATAGGCTAGTGCAAAATGCCTGGTTGATTGTTCTGCCCTCTGAAACAGCCAGGCAGCCACACATTCAACCTACAAATTTTCACTACTGCAGCAGAGAACTGCAAAAATAGGTACTTTGGGAAGTTAGGGAAGCCTCACCAGGCCAACATTCTCTCCAATTCTGAGTGTAAATGTGTTCTGTTAAGTTGTTAATTCCTTCTATGACTCTGTATATACTCCTATTTGCTGTAGTTGGTCACTTTTTGCTTTTTTCTTCTTTTCTGTGTTTTGTTGATTTGTTTTGTTCTGTTTCTTTTTTGTTATCTGAGGGTTTTTATTTATTTTGACAGCCTCCTCCTCCTCCTCCTCCTCCCCCTTTGTAGCAGTGCCAGTCATCTTTTCCCTCTTCTATTTGAATACAAGAGACTCTACCTCTCATCTTCCAAAGGCAGTGCTGTCACCATTAGATCAAAAGCTCCTAGAGGCTGGTTAGCACAGCAAGTTAAGCGCACATGGCGAAGCACAATCATTGGTGTAAGGATCCTGGTTTGAGCCCCTGGATCCTCCCCTGCAGGGGGTTCTCTTCACAGGAGGTGAAGCAGGTCTGTAGATGTCTATCTTTCTCACTTCTTCTCTGTCTTCTCTTCCTCTCTCAATTTCTCTCTGTACTATCCAGCAACAACAGCAATGGCAACAATAAAAAAATAACAACAACAACAAGGGCAACAAAAATGGGAAAAGTGGCCTCCAGGAGCAGTGGATTTGTAGTGAAGGCACCAAGCCCCAGCAATAACCCTGGAGGAGGAGGAAGAGGAGGAGAAAAAGGGGGAGGAGAAGAAGTAAAAGGAGGAGAAAAGGAGGAGGAGGAGAAGGAGAAGAAGGAGGAGAAGGAGAAGTAGAAGGAGGAGGAGGAGGCAGAGAAGAAGAAGAACAATAACAACAACAAAAGCTTCAGCCACTCCCAAGACATACCACAAGTGGGTGGCTTTAAGGGTCCAGGAACCAAAAGACCAGAGGCAACCTCACACCATAACTGAACAGCAATATCCAGTACACAGGTTTCAAAAGACACCAAATAGAATGGTCAAACAAAAAAAGAACCAGCACAGAAGCCCAGAAAAAGAAAATCCCAGAAGCAAATAAGCAAATAAGAATGAGGAAAGCAGGGGGTAGATAGCATAATGGTTATGCAAAGAGACTCTCATACTTGAGGCTCCAAAATCCCAGGTTCAATGCCCTGCACCACCATAAGCCAGAGCTGAGCACTGCTTTGGTAAAAAAATAAAAAAAAAAAAGAATGAGGAAAGCATTCAAATATTAATTGATGTGATAATCATAGGAGTAAGGAAAGCTTTTGAGGGAGATATTATCAAAAATGGGAAAACAACAAATGAGTCTCTGAAAGAAAACAGAAACTATCTTGATGTAGAGAGCTAAGAGCTGAAATAGGCAAATTGAGAGGCCAACAAGATGAACAAGCTAATACTGTAATTGAACAGGGTAACAAAATATCTGAACTGACAGAAGTGAAAGAAGAATAGCTGAGACATATAAAACAATCATCAAGATCAAGGATGGACTAGAGAAAACTAAGAAAGAAATATGAGAACTAAAAAACAGATTAAGAGATGCTGAAAACAATATCAGAGACATATGGGATGATGTTAAAGAAGCATCATACACATTACTGACTTGTCAGAGAAGGAAGAGAGGAAGGGGAAGAAAGCATAGTAGAGTAGATAATAGAAGAAAACTTCTCCACTCTAAACAACAGAAAGGAGATAAAGACTCAAGAAGCTCCCAGAGTCGCAAACAGAATTGATCCAGACCTACATATACTAAAACACATCACTGTTGAAATGGAAATGACTAAGGATAAAGAAAGGATTCTGAAGGCAGTAAGAGAAAAATCAGAGTCATATACAGAGGAAAGACCGTAAGACTATCAGCAGATTTCTCCATACAAATTCTAAGACAGGAGAGAATAGCAAGATATATCATGTGCTCAAGGAGAAGGGCTTTCGGCCCACATTGTTGTATCTTGATAGATAGGTAATTTCTTGATGGAGGGACTAAAAAACTTCTCAGACAAGCAACAGTTGAAAGAATCAAACCTGTAGAACATTACCAAAATCATGTCACAAAGCAGAATACTCAAAGAAGTCTAGATAATAGTATTAAAATATCTTAAATCTGGGGGCCAGGTGGTGGCGCACCTAGTTGAACACACATGTTACAATGCAAAAGGACCCAGGTTCGAGCCCCTGGTCCCCACCTGCAGGGGTAAAACTCCATGAGTGGTGAAGTAGGGCTGCAAGTGTCTCTCTGTCTCTCTCCCTCATATCACACCCTTCCCTCTCAATTTCTGGTTGTTTCTATACAATAAATAAATAAAGCTAATATTAAATATATATATATATATATCTTAAATCCATAATATCAATAAAAATCAGTGGCCTGAATTTTCTCATTAAAAGACACAGATGGGAGTCAGGCGGTAGCACAGCAGGTTAAACACAAGGCGTGAAGCACAAGGACCGGCATAAGGATTCCAGTTTGAGCCCCCCACTCCCCACCTACAAGGGAGTTATTTCATAGGCGGTGAAGTAGGTCTACAGGTGTCTATCTTTCTCTCCCCCTCTGTCTTCCCCTCTTCTTTCCATTTCTCTGTCCTATCTAACAATGATAATATCAATAACAACAACAAAAACTACTACAACAGTAAAAAACAATGGCAACAAAAGAGAAAATAAGTAAATAATTTTTTTAAATATTTTTTAAAAGACACAGAATAGAAAAAACGGATCAGAAAACACAACTCAACCATATGTTGTCTATAGGAATTCCACCTAACTCAACAGAACAAACAGACCCAAAGTGAAAAGATGGAAAACTGTCATACAAGCTAATGGACAAAAAAGGGCAGGGATAGTTATTCTCATATCTGACACAACAGACTTAAAAATAACAAAGGTAGACATAGAAGTTATATAATTTTATCAGAGGAGCAGTCAATTCAAAGGACTTAACAATTAGTAACATTTATATACTCAATGAGAGGTCATTTAAAAACATCAAACATCTACTGAAATATCTATGAAAATATATCAACATCGGCATAGTAGTAGAGGAAGACTTCAACACTGGGCTCTGGAGGTGGAGGAGGATCTAGGCTGGGAGTTAGTGTTTTGCAGAAAACTGAGAAATTTTACACATGTACCAACAACTGTACTTACTGTCGACTGTAATTGTTTTAAATTACTCCCCCAGTAATTGTTTTTACTCTTAAAAAAGGGGAGTCGGGGGGTCAGGCGGTAGCACAGCAGGTTAACTGCAAGTGGAGCAAAGTGCAAGGACTGGCATAAGGATTCCAGTTCAAGCCCCCGGCTTCCCACCTACAAGGGAGTTGCTTCACAGGTGGTGAAGCAGGTCTTCAGGTGTCTGTCTTTCTCTCCCCCTCTCTGTCTTCCCCTCCTCTCTCCATTTCTTTCTGTCCTAACAATGGCGATAGCAATAACAACAACAATAATAACTACAACAACAATTAGAAAAACAACAAAGGCAACAAAAGGGAAAATAAATAAATATATATATATATATATAATCTTAAAAAAGAATAAAGGATCGAGACTATAAAAGAATAAAGATCAAGAATAAGTAAGATAACTTTGAAAAATAAGTTGTCTATAGTTCTTAAGATTTAACATACAAATGGGGTAAAGAAGATTGTGTAGTATAAACATAGAAATGGAAAAAATGTGAACTAATATGAAAATTTGGTATATTCTAGAAGAGGTATAAGATCCATTGGGAGAAAAGAGACTAGTCAACTAATTTTTCTACCACAAACAATTTGTCATGTTATACAAAATAGTGATCCCTAGTTTATACAAAACAGGAAATCAAATAAAACCAAAAATGTACAAAGTGCAATTCAAGGGGCTGGGTGGTGGCACACCTGGCTGAGCGCACATGTTACAATGAGCAAGGACCTGGATTCAAGCTCCTGGTTTCCACCTGCAAGGGGAAAGCTTTGCAAGTAGTGAAGCAGTGCTGCAGGTGTCTCTCTGTCTCTCTCCCTCTATATCACCTCCTCCCCTCTTGATTTCTGGCTGTCTCTATCCAATAAATAAATAAATAAAGATGATAAAAATTATAATTAAGTGGAAATCCCTACTCCATTACCACATCCCAGTCTGTGAGGCCATCTACTACTGTGTGCTATTCTGGCAGAGCACTTGTCATACTTTCAGGAAACAACTCTCAGCCTAGAGCACCTATGGGCCTGTGTTGAGCCTAATTACTGTAAAATTTGCTTCGGGAATCAGAATAAATGAGAAAACGGGAGTGAGAGAAGGAAGCATTTCCCCCTAAAGTTTAATACATTTCTTGCCTAATAATGGAAAATATGATGGAGTCATTATTCATTCATAGACAAGAGAAATTACCAAGCACACACTACTAAAACTCCAACTGATGGCTCCTCAGAGTTCTGAAACCCAATAAAGACAGCCCAAGATTAAACTTTTACATCTAGTCCCAGTGGAGGGAGTCTGTTCAGCCATAAAATGCCCCAAGAGCCTTACAGTTAGTCATCTTTAAAACCTGTTCCATACCCAACAATTCCTCTCCTAGAAATCTATCCAGAAAAAAAACAAGAACATCTATCCAAAGAAATCTATGTACACCTTTGTTCACATCAGCACTGCTTGTAATAGTCCAAGCATGGAAGTCACCCAGATGACTAATGACAGGCAAATGGTTAACAACAAAGTTATGGTAGGCCAGCAAAACAGCTCACCTAAATAGTATATCCTTTTGCCATGTGTATGACCCAAATTTGAGCCCACTCCCAACCATATGAAGAAGCTTTAATGCTGTAGTCTCTCTCTCTCTCTCTCCTTCTCTATATCAATCTCTAGCTAGAAAAACTATATAAAGGAAAAAAGAAAGTTGTGATATATATGTGCACAATGAAATACTACTCAGCTATTAAAAATGAGGATAATTTGGGTTGATAATAGGTGCAGACATCTATCACAGAAAGATGAAGAAGAAACTGTATCCATGTGACAATAAATGTATAAATCATTACTTCCAGAATAAAATAATTTTAAAAAGAAAATGATAATTTAAATGGAAATAAAATCAAAGAAATAATTTAAAGCATTGAAAGAAAAACAGTCACCTATGATAGAATTCCTATGATTATCAGTTGATTTCTCATCTAAAGGCCAGAAGGAACTGGGGTAATACATTAACTTTTGAATAGAAAATACTCATATGTGGAATCTAGAGACCTGATTCACATTAACTCGCCAAGAACAGCAACAATAAAAAAAAAAATCCAAACAAAACAGATTGCACAAGCAAACTGTAAGATTTAGAAGAACTAAGATGGTAGTCTTTGGGAAGTGCGAGGGTGGGGATACAGAATGTTGGTTACACACTATAATCTTACAATCTTGTAGCAAACTACTAATAATAAATAAAAATTTAAAAAAGGACACATACATAGATTTTCAATAATGTACACATAAAACCTATATAATGTTATAAAACAATGATGCTTCAATAAAAACACTTCCAAAGTAAATCAAAATATTAGATTTTCTTCTTGAATTCATATGTATTTTCTGTATTCATCATAGCTTCATTCAAATAATGTTTAAAACAACATTCCTGAGGTTCAGGCGGTAACACACTGGATTAAGTGCACATGGCACAAAGTGAAAGGACAAGCATAAGGATCCCGTTTGAGGCCCTGGCTCTTCACCTTCATGGGGTGGCTTCATGGGCAGTGAAGCAGGTCTGCAGGTGTCTGTCTTTCTCTCCCCCTCTCTTTCTTCCCCACCTCTCTCCATTTCTCCCTATCCTATCCAACAACAATGACTTCAATAACAACAATAGTAATAACCACAACAATGATAAACAAAAGAGGAAAAAAAAAATAGCCTTCAGGAGCAATAAATTCGTGGTTCAGGCACCAAGCCCCAGCAATAAGCCTGGAGGCAAAAAGAAAAAACAAAAAGTATATTCCCGTTCATCCTATATTACATGTACTAGAATATAAACAGATATGAAAAAATATATATATATGTGTGTGTGTGTGTACATATTCTTTTTAATTTAAAAAAAATTATTTATTTCCTTTTGTTGCATTTGTTGTTTTATTGTTGTAGTTATTGTTGTTGTTACTTACATAGTTATTGTTGGATATGACAAAAAGAAATGGAGAGAGGAGGGGAAGACAGAGAGGGGGAGAGAAAGACAGACACCTGCAGACCTGATTCACCGCCTGTGAAGCGACTCCCCTGCAGGTGGGGAGCTGGGGGCTAGAACCAGGTTCCTTACGTCGGTCCTTGCACTTTGTGCCACGTGTGCTTAACCCACTGCACTACTGCCCAACTCCCTATATATTTTTTTCTATGAGCATAAGGTTCTAAATTTTAAATGACTTCTGGATTAAGTTATCAATCCAGTTACTAGTTGAACCAGCATGATAGCTCACCTGGATAGTGCAGCTGCTTTATCATAAGTAGACCCAGATTAGAGTCAGGCTTTCCACCACACTAAGGGAAGCATCAATGGTATGATATAGTTCCCTCTCTCTAACTCTCTATATGAGAATGTTATCTCAGAGAAGTGAAACCCTGGTGGTTGCAAATAATAATAATTATTATTATAGAAAGCATTCTTAGAAGTCCATCTTTAATAAAATGAATAGGGATATTAAAATTAGCTTACTGTTCTAGGATGAACATTATCCATTGCTGTCATGAGGCAGCTCCAGTTTATGCTTTATTATTTTTTTCTTATTTCTTAAGACTGGAAAAAAACTTGTAAAAGAATAGATAGGCATGAAAGGAATTAAATAGTGTTCCTTATTATTTTAAATTCTTTCCTGGTTACAGGCCAAAAATGACATGATTGTTCAGCTATCAAAAATAATTCTTTGATATAGTATGATGATTAGATTATATCTTTTTTCAGTTGTATTAAAAGAAAATACTCTAGAAACAGTTCCATTCCAAAGGGTTTGCCCATAATAATAATTGGACATTACCTTTCTCACCACCAAATATAATATTTCTGTTTCTTCATTTTCCTCTGAAAGTTTTCCCACCCTAGGGCAATGCAGCACAATAAGAATACAGAGGAGGAGAGGATGCTGCTCCATGTAGCACACATTCTACCCAAGTTTTGCAGCTCACTGGTAGTGTCAGATTTAGTCTCCAACACTGGCCCCCCAACAAAAACTCAGTATCTCAATCACAAAAGTAAAAAATAAATATGGGGGTCAGGCGGTAGCACAGCAGGTTGAGCGCAAGTGGCACAAAGCGCAAGAACCCACAAAAGGATCCAGGTTCTAATATTTACTTAATGATGATACTCATTTCTAGGCTAGGCTGCAGTCTAGAATTATTCTAGTGTTAATAATTTTTAATTTATAAATACATGGAATAATTAAAGATTAAGATCAAACAGATGCTTAGGAACATTAGCCAAGTTTATATCATGTAACTATAACTCTACATCCACTCAAGGGAAATTCATTTTTTATAGAGGTGGCAGATAAATTCATATGCTTCCCAAACATATGATCAATATTTTTCACAAGAAGTATGTGATAGGAAGATAGTCAGGGAGGAAATACCATACAATACGTATATGTTCAGCCTCTTTATATGCCTCCATGTTTATTCCTACCAATGTGTCACCATAAAAAGTAAAGCTGAGTCCTAAAGAGAAGAGTAAGGCCAGTAGTTCCTTTCAGCAATATAAAAACTATATAGATCCTGGTTAGTTAGGGTTAAACTGAGCCTAGCCCTCCACAGCACTGGAGGAAGCTTTAATGCTATCTTAACTCTGTGTGTGTGTGTGTGTGTGTGTGTGTGTGTGTGTGTGTGTGTGTGTGTGTGTGTGTGTGTGTGTGTGTCTTTTTGTCTCTTTTTTTTATCTGAAAAAGTCATTCTGCAGCAGTGAAATCTGTGATAACAACAACAAAAAAAAACAGTTAAACTGACCTAGAACCATAATTTCTGGACTTTTGCCTTTCCTATCTGGCATGACACACAGTGATTTTGTTATTTATAAGACTGCTCAGTGGATTCAACTCTACCTGAAATGTGTAGCATTGGTATCCCTATAGAATGAGAAGCACCGAACCAATATTATCAATAGATATAATACAGCAAATATTCAAAAGTTACTTAGTGTACATCTACTAGGTGCTATGACTCTGAAACTGCAAGCATAAATGTCACTGTCCCTACATTTATGTGAGCTCAGAGTCTAGAAAAATATTGAGAACAAAATTATACTACAATGTGGAAATACTCAGGCATATAGACATGGAGCACCAAAGAGGTAATGATTGTTATTTTTTTGTTTGTTTTGTTTTGTTTTAGAATAATAGTCACAACTTCCCACAAAATGTAGAATTCTGTTCAGTTAAATGTCACCCAATAGCAAAAGTGCACAATAGTCTGCAGTGAGTCTATAAATGAAGCAACCAAGTAGAAAGACCTAAAATGACACCATAAAGTTCATAATGAAATAGTTTCTACCTATATACCTTCCTCACTACTTCCTATTACACTCCTCCCACTCACTCCAAAGCTAACCTAATCAAAGTAATCAATATTAATCAATATTAATATTCCTTTCCCATATTTGGAAGCTATTCTCTTCCCTCATCCAGCTTCCTAGCCCTTTTTCCAGCTATGATATCATCTCCCAGATAATAAATTTGATCCACCTGCATATTAGATGTCAGGCTCAGGAAAAAACTAGTATAGTTATGGGTCCTTTGAAATATAACTAAAATAAGACTACAGCTATCTTCAAAATGGAGACCCCAAATCTTCATCTGAAATATTCCAGCCTTTGAGTTCATGATTATTTAACAATTTGTTTGGCTTTATATGTTAACTCTTTTTTCATCCACCAGGTTCCAGATGCTACAATGATGCCAACTAGACTTCCCAGGGCAGATGACTACACCAATGTGTCCTGGAGCCCCACTTCCCCCAGAGCTCCGAACCACTAGGAAAAGAGATGGACTGGGAGTATAGATCAATCTGCCAGTTCCAATGTTCAGGGGGGAAGCAATTACAGAAGCCAGACCTTCCACCTTCTGCACCCCATAATTATCCTTGGTCCATAATCCCAGAGGGTTAAAGAACAGGAAAGCTATCAGGGGAGGGAATGGGATACAGAGTTGTGGTGGTGGGATAGTGTTGAGCTATACCCCTGTTATCCTATGGTTTTGTCAGTGTTTCCTTTTTATAAATAATTTTTGTAAAAAAAATGTCATCCAATAGAAGGTGGAAAATAAAGCCAGAGAGAAATATTCCAAGAATAGGAAACCACATGAACAAAACAAACCAGCACAGCATGTTAACTTACATGTGCATTTGTGTAACATAAGTAAAGTCTGAAGCATATGACGCATAAGATGGGTGCTAAAAAATTGCCACTTGTCTACTTTACTTAAAAAAAAATACTAACATGAACCTAAATAGTGAGTAACCACAAATGATTTTTAGCAATGGAGAGTCCAATATTATCTCTTAACAGTATAAAAGTGAGAAAGAGACTGTACATATTCAATGGAATTTCCAATTTGTACCAAAACAGCAGATATTAATTCTAAATTGGATCAATGACTGCAACAATTCATGAAGGTTAAATGATATTTGAAATTTATGTTACCCTTTTCTCAATATTTCTGGTTTCTGTCTGGCCTTACATACTGATAAAATATAAGCTAAACAAAAACCTACCCAAAATACCCAAGTAACAGTTCAATGCTATATTTAAAGACCTATGTTTCAGGGCTGGCAAGACAACTAACCTAAATAGTGTATCAGCTTTGCCATGAGCATAACCCAGGTTTCAACTTGACCTCCCAGTGTACTAGAGGAAGCTTTGATGTGGTATCTCTCCTTCTCTTCCTCTGTCTCTTTTTTCCCTGAGAGATTTTACTGGAACATCACATTTGCACAATTCCACTTCATCCAGCATACTTACTTTTTAGATAGGAGTACGAGACAGGAAGGGAACAGGGAGGGAAGGAACGAGAGAGCTAGGGGGAGAGACACCTATAGTGCTGTTTTCCCAGTGGTAAAACATGACCTCTGAACAGCGATATGATGTAGTGGTCAGGGGCTAGAACCAGAGTCCTTGTGCATGTTAAAATATACACTCTACAGGGTAAACCATCTTATGACCCTTCTGTCTCTTCTTTTATCTGAAAAAATAAAAGTAAAACTTTGGCTCAAAATAGTGAAGTCCCAGTGAGAATCAAGGAAAAAAAATTCAATGTTGATTCATTTGACATCCTGGAATCTGAGTCATCTGTAATGTTTGTTATTACGATAAACTATCAATAGCAAAGTGGGGTATTTGAGAGCACAGAGTGTCACAGGAAACTATAGGAAGCCTTGAAACTAGACTGTTTGTGGAAAATCTTTTTTTCGTCAGTAATTTGGTATTATGAAATGTCTGAAGAAAATGCAGTCCTCTGATTTCCAAGTACTGAAGAATTTGTCAAATACCTGGCAGCCAGCACATTTGGAGCAAATGTACTTAAGTTGCCAGGTTGCTACTGCCCAGGTCTTCTACTTTCTGCCTGAACTACTGGGCCGCAACAAAGTACAAAAGATTGACTGAACATTCCTGGAGTTCAGGACTATCTCCTTGTGCCTATTCTCAGATGGTTTCACTCAACTTACTATTTGCATACCTGACTCACTCTGATATATTTCTGGAATATTTATTTGACCATGTTTAGTATATTCCTGTCTTACTTACATTTGATTCTCATTTATAATTTCTGTTATATCTTCAATCTAGATTTGTTTTCAGCATTCTGGTACAAAAATAACAGAATGGTTCATAGCTGATTATGTATATATATATATTTATAAATTAAATATATGATACAATGATTTGAACAAAAGTCACTAAAGTTATTGGCTTGTACTTTCTCTGTTTCCTGACTCATACTTAGAAAAACATTTCCTGTTTGTTGAAGCCTGAAGCGCTGCTCCATCTTTATGAAGCTTCGTGTCTTTTACTGTGGTTTGAAACCAGGTCTTTATGCATAGTAGCATGTGTGCTCTACCTGGTGTGCCACCACTTGACCCCAATTTACTCTTTTTCCATTGGCTATATGACAGAAATGTGCAATTCCTTGGTGTAAAACAAAGTAAAAAAATAAAGAGGGAGGGAGAACATTACGTGTTTAAACCTAAAAGTCATAGTTTTAAAAGGTAGTTTTGTACTGTTGAAAAATGTGAGTTTCCCAATTTCACTTTCTAAAATTATATGACTCTTCTTCCACAGGGAGATAACATTTTTCCATCATGAGATGAATGAGATAGTATTATGTGGAGTAGTTTGAGTTCTAACTGATGGTACAGTGCAAATCAGAAATCTGTAGCTATAGTACTTCAAATCTTTAAATTTTGAGTACTTTTTATTAGAAAGTTTAATTGAAGACAGTTACAAACATACTGAGTGGGTAAAACTAAAACATAAGTGAGGCACCTTGAAAATCAATATCCCATTGATTAATTTTCCTCAGTTCAACATTGGTATATTAAGACAAGGGCTAAGACTAAGTGAATTATTGACTGAATATGAGTACATTCAGTCCATCGTGTGTTAAAATTCCACCTAATTACATCACATCTTAACATATTTTGAGTGTATTCTTTGCAGGACAAATAAACATTATACCTTAATTCTGTTCTTTGAAAGAAAACATATTAATATGCTTAGGATTTTTTTTCTGTAACTTAGAAAAAGAATAGTTTTTCTGATCAAAAGAGGTTGCAGGGCTGAGGAGATAACATAATGATTATGCAAAAACACTTTCATGCCTGAGACTTGTGAGATCCCAGGTTCAACCCCCAGCACCACTATATGACAGAAATGTGCAGTTCCCTGGTGTAAAACTAAGTAAAAAAGAAAGAGGGGAGGAGAACATTACATGTATAAACCTAAAAGTCATAGTTTTTAAAGATAGCTTTGTAGTGTTGAAAAATGTGAGTTTCCCAATTTCACTTTCTAAAATTGTATTGTCAATATGCACAAAAGATTTGTAGCTGCTGAGTGTTGTAACTTCCATCATGACAAAGTATCCTCTGTTGAAGGTCACATACATTTTTACATATTTTATTCTGAAACATACGATTATAAAAGATACATTAAAGTGTTGAGAAAGTACTAAATTTTAATATTTGGCTATACTTTGTTTAAAAAAATCCATTTCTGAAACAAACAAGCAAAATACCTTTGAAAAGTTCATTTACTATCTCCAGAAAAAATATTTAAAATTTCCCCTGATATTTTCTTTTAAAAAAAAATATATTATTTCCTTTGAGAACATGGGACCTCTGATGCTCTCATGGACCTGGTAAGTCCCCTCTCCAATTACCTATCATCACCCAGCTGTGAATCACACCCAAAACTCGGAATTAGAGGCTAAAAACTTTTCACATCCAAAACAGTTCAAATAAAACAGGTCAAAGGGACATAGTACAATAAATTTGTACACACAGATGTTCAAAAAAGACAGTGCAGAAACCATCATGGAAATGTTACTGCATGTATAATTCCACTGGGCTGTGGTGGTTCATAACTGATTTTATTATAAAATGTGTGTTCACCTAATGGTTCTGGTGTGTAACATTTGTGTTCACAAGTATGGTCATTGTTCTAATAAAACCATGATACCAAGTCATAGGTGGTATAGATTACTTTTTTTACACTAAACATACACTAAATGCTAAACTAAACTACTTTTTATTTTGTAAAGGAATTAGCTTCAGATTTAGTAATAATGAAAATACAATGGGGTTTCTTCTAATGGGCTCTAGTGGACACAACTACTATACCTCTCTGTACAGACATGAACCTAAAGACACTAGCCCTCCCACCAAAAGCAATTTACTGTACAAGCCAAGAGCTCATCACATGGCTGTAAGTTTTAGAGGCAAAAAATGGCAAAAGGAGGAAATAGAACAAAGCAAAGGAAATATTCAAACTGGTTACAAAGGAAGACAGTGTCAAATGAGTGTGAAGTCAGAGTTCACCAAAGCCACTTGTGAAGAGAAATCAAAGGTAACCTTTCCAACCTGAGGTCATGCATCTTATGCAAGCTCAGACTGCTCAGTGAGATCCTGGAAGACCTCCAGCTGATGGTCACTTTCAGATTGCTGACATCATAAGAACACAGAGATTGCCCTTATCTAGCAATTGAACATTGTTGATTGCATAAGCTACTAAGCTAGGTACTCTAGGAGATACAAAGCAATCCCCAAGACTTCTGTTCTGTGTCCCATTAGAGTGTCTAGAGAAGGAAATACTGGGTCGTTGGAAAGGTTATGATGTATTTTTCTGGTTTTCTATGCAAAAATGAATTATGACTTTTATGACAACCCAACAAAACAGGTACATAATACCAGACAGAACCTGAAAGCTGTGAAAGTAGCATAAATTTCCATAGGAGTTGAGTGAAAGGAAGAAATGACTGGTGCTGGACAAGGTGAGTAAAATCTGTAAAGAGTGTGGGATAGCTTCATGAAAGATATGGCATTTTCTTTTTGTATCATTTTATTTGAAAATAATGGCTTATCATTCCCACCATTGACACCAATGTCTCTTCACCATCATGTCCTGGGTTCCCAAGGCTACCTGCTTGCCCTCCCCTCCCATCTCCTCCTAGACCAGAGCCCTTTGGCTTTGTTGCAATACAATTCACTCAGTCCAAGTTGCATCCTATGTTTCCCCTTTATTGACTTGTTTCTTAAGTACCACCTATAAGTGAGATCATACAGTATTTGTCCTTTTCCTGATTTGTTTCATTTAACATTATTATGTTAAGTTCCATACAATATTTGAAAAAGAAGATTTAATTTTCTAAATTTAGTCACATGTGCACTCAACTACGTGTACCACAGTCCAGCCCGAACTTTCTAAATTTGGCAATTGACTAAATGACCTACTCATAAATCTCTGAACTATTTTCCCTGGGATTTCTGATGTATCCTCATATAAAGACAGAAAAGCAGACTATAAGTTTAATAAACATAAAACAATGTTAGATAACAGGATCAACATCATTTGATAGTTATAATTTAATTTAACTAGGAAAACATACAAGCTTTCATAATTTTTATTTACTTACTTTGCATTCAGAGTTATTACTGGGCTTAGTGCCTACATTACAACTCCACTGCTCATGGGGCCATTAAAAAAATTTTAATAAGAGAGAAATTTAGAGGAGTGGAAGGTAAAGAAGTAGAGAGAAAGATACCTGCAGACCTGCTTTAATGCTTGTGAGGTGACCCCACCCTGCAGGTGGGGAACCAGGGGCCCTTAACCAGGAGCCTTCAGCAGGCCCTTGTGCTTCAGACTATGTGTGCTTAACTTTATATAGCACAGGTCAACCCCCCACTTTTGCTAATCTTTAAGTTGCTCTACTGGATATGGGAGCTATACCACATATGGCGATTTACATTCAAATTTCAATATATTTCCATAAATTTCAATATATTTATATATTTTCAATATATAAATTTCAATATATTTCAATATAAGTGTTTGACAGCTTTATGTAGTAAATAATATAGTGGACAGATCAGATGGAAAACTTTTCCATCATAACAGACCATTCCATCAGATAAAATTGAAAGAACAGTTTTTTGTTTTTCTAATTATAAAATCTGGAAATTTTGCCACAGTGATTTTTCAGGTACAGTCACAATTCTGAAAAAAAAATCATTTCATTCAAATTAAATTTAAATGCCATCAAAAGATGAAGGCTTAAAAAATTACTAACAGTGGGGGCCAAATAGTGGTGCACCCAACTAAGCACACATAGAACTAAGCGCAAGGGCCCGTGCAAGGATCTAGATTCAAGCCCCTGGCTCCCCATCTGTAGGGACGACACTTCACATGCAGTGAACTAGGCCTGCAGGTGTCTTTCTCTCCCTCTTTTTCTCCCTTTTCTCTCTCAATTTCTCTCTATCCCCCCAAAAAAAACATAGCTATCAGGAGCAGTAGGTTCAGAGTGCCTATACCAAACCCCAGCAATAACCCTGGAGGAAAAAAATTAAAAAAAAAAAAGTTGGGGGTCGGGCAGTGGCGCAGCGGGTTAAGCGCATGTGGCTTAAAGCGCAGGGACCGGGGTGTAAGAATCCCGGTTCGAGCTCCCGGCTCCCCACCTGCAGGGGAGTCGCTTCACAGGCAGTGAAGCAGGTCTGCAGGTGTCTATTTTTCTCTCCCCTTCTCTTTCTTCCCCTCCTCTCTCCATTTCTCTCTGTCCTATCCAACAACGAATTGCGTCAACAAGGGCAATAATAATAACCACAGTGAAGCTACAACAAGGGCAACAAAAGGGGGAAAAAAAAATGGTCTCCAGGAGCAGTGGATTCATGGTGCAGGCACCGAGCCCAGCAATAACCCTGGAGGAGGGGAAAAAAAAAAAGTACAGAAAAAAAGAGAAATTACTAAAAGTGTGACACAGGTGAGGTTATGTAATATAAGTTTAAATGATTAAGAATAAATTATTTAAATTAAAAAATGTTTTAGGGACTAGCTCGCTTGGATAGTGTATTTCTTTTTTTTTAATTAATTAATTTATTTATTATTGGATAGAGACAGCAAGAAATTGAGGAGGGGAGGATAGAAAGGGAGAGAGATAGACACCTACAACACTGCTTCACCACTCATGAAGCTTTCCCCAAGCAGGTGGGGACCAGGGGCTTAAACCTGGATCCTTGTGCACTGTAACGTGTGCACTTAACCAAGTGCGCCACTACCTGGCCTCCGGATAGTGTATTTCTTTGCCATGTATGCAAGGCAGCCCACAGTGCATTAAAGGAAGCTTTGGTGTCATGATCCCTTTCACTTTTTCTGACTCTGCCTCTCTTTGCCTCTATCTGAAAAAGTCATCCTGGAGCAATGAAGCCCCAGTGATGAAGTGTGTGTGTGTGTGTGTGTATGTGTGTGTGTGTGTGTATCTTCAGATATTTATTTCTGATAGTATTTTGAGTAAGAAAAATGGAAAGTATCAGTTCCAAAAAGATGGGGCAAGAATAGAAAAGGCAGAATAATACACAGGAGAGGGAGAAGAGGTTACTAAAAAAATAAGTAAACTGGACAATATGTTGAATATAAGAAAAGGAACAATAAGAAACACTTTAGTTCAACTTTAGTTTTTATAGTACCAATGATAGATACTGAAATAATCTTGGAATAGAGGAAAAATATTTGTAGTTCATTATATAAGTTACCTAATTCTCTGGTTATGACATCTAGAAGAATGCCACTTCCCTTAAATAATTTTTTTAAATATTTATTTATTTATTTTCCCTTTTGTTGCCTTTGTTGTTTAACATTGTTGTGGTTATTGATGTCGTCATTGTTGGATAGGACAGAGAGACATGGAGAGAGGAGGGGAAGACAGAGGGGGAGAGAAAGACTGACACCTGCAGACCTGCTTCACAGCCTGCGAAGCAACTCCCCTGTAGGTGGGGAGACTGGGCTGGAACCGGGATCCTCATGCGGGTCTTTGTGCTTTGGGCCAAGTGCACTTAACCTACTGCTCCACCACCTGACTCACTCCTTAAATAATTTTTCTCGTACTTACAGAGTGCATGGCATAAATGTGTCTGCTGATTTGTTTATTTAGCATACATTTTATATGTAATGTTATTGCTCTACTTAAGCTAGCTTTTTATTTATTTATTTTTATTTTTATTTTATTTTATTTTGCCTCCACGGTTATTGCTGGGGCTCAGTGCCTGCACCATGAATCCACTGCTCCTGGAGGCCATTTTATCCTGCTTTTGTTGCTCTGGTTGTTGTAGCCTTGTTGTGGTTATTATTGTCGTTGTTGGTGTCGCTAGTTGGATAAGACAGAGACAAATGGAGAGAGGAGGGAAGACAGAGAGGGGGAGAGAAAGATAGATACCTGCAGACCTGCTTCACTGCCTGTGAAGTGACTCCCCTGCAGGTGGGGAGCCGGGGGCTCGAACCGGGATCCTTATGCCGGGTCCCTTCATTTTGTGCCATGTGCCCTTATCCCGCTGTGCTACCACCTGACACCCTGAAGCTAGCTTTTTAATATCTAACTTCTAAATTATAGTTGCAAATTTCTATAAGATTAGAATGTCACAGATCATTAAAAGTTTCTTAATGATTTATATAGAAAATTTAACCAAGTGAAACGATGCAAAAGCATCCTACTGAGAATTAAAGAGAGACAAAATAGCTTGCTTCATTTATACTTCTATAATAAATAAAACAAACTTTGAAGGAATAGTCTAGGATTAAGATATATTTGGGATATGTAATACTTCTATACTTCAGATACCTGTCACAGGGAAAGGAGAGATTTTACCCAAGTATCAACAACTAACTCTACTGTAATCCATTAATTCCCTTCCATAAAGAAAGAAGCATATGTATAAGAAGCATGCAAATTGTTGAGACATTCAGAAATAAATAAGCATCTGTGCTTTCCAAAATATGAATACCTCTAAAGTATTTTTTTCTTTTCTTTTTATTTTCATAAAAAGGAAGCACATAACCATAAGATAAGAGGGGTAGAACTCCACACAATTCCCACCACCAGAAATCCGCATTCCATCCCCTCTCTTGATAGCTTCCCTAATTCTTATCCCTCTGGGAGCATGGACCCAAGGTCATTGTGGGATGCAGAAGGTGGAAGGTCTGGATTTTGTAATTGTTTCCCCGCTGAACATGGACGTTGACAGATCGATCCATACTCCCAGCCTGTCTCTCTCTTTCCCTAGTGGGGCAGGGTTCTGGGGAATCAGAGCTCCAGGACACATTGACTTCACTGTTTTCAGCCGATCTTGGATGGACCTTGAAGAATTCATGTTAAGTGAAATAAGTCAGAAACAGAAGGATGAAGGATCTCACTCTCAGGCAGAAGTTGAAAAACAAGATCAGAAGAGAAAACACAAGTAGAACCTGAACTGGAATTGGCATACTGCACCAAAGTAAAAGAGTCTGTGGTGGGTGGGTTGAGGGAAAATATAGATCCAAGAAGGATAACAGAGGACCTAGTAGGAGTTGTACTGTTATATGAAAAACTGCAAAATGTTATACATTTACAAAGTATTATATTTACTGTTGAATGTAAAACATTAATTGCCCAATAAAGAAATTAAAAAAAAAAAAAGGATAGTTGGGGACCAGGTGGTAGCACAGCGTGTTAAGCACACATGGCACAAAGCACGAGAACCAGAGTAAGGATACTGGTTTGAGTCCCGGGCTCCCCACCTGCAGGGGGGGGGTCACTTCACAGGCGGTGGGGAAAGTCTACGGGTGTCCGACTTTCTGTCCTCCTCTCTATCTTCCCCTCCTCTCTCAATTTCTCTCTGTCCTATCCATCAACAATGACAACAATAACAACAATAATAATAACAACAACGATAAACAACAAAGGCAACAAAAGGAAAAATAGCCTCCAGGAGCAGTGGATTCGTAGTGCAGGCACCGAGCCCTAGCAATAACCCTGGAATCAAACAACAACAACAACAACAAAATAGGATAGCCATCACACCAGTTGTTTAGACACTTTTGATTTGCACACTTCTGAGATGCAGGGGGAAAAGGATATCAATACTTATTATAGGGTAAAAATTAAGCTGTAACAGCTCTTCATTCCCCCCCAAAACCCAACTATTGAAGCCACCTCATGTAAAAATAAAAATAAATCAACTGAATTTTTCATTAGACTTAATTTTCTTTTTTAATTTTATCAGGCATTAATGGTTTTCAATACAGCTGTTGACACATGGATATAATTTCTTATCTCCCTAAGATAAATGTTAATAGACCACTGTAGCTCCCAACTTAGTTCCTTTTCCACTGTTAGGCACCAGGACTCCCAACCCCCTCTAATCATCTCCTCCGAAGTCTTTGCTTTGGTAAAATACATGTCATCCAGCCAAAGATTCACTTCATGTTTTCCCTTTCCAGCTATGTAAGTAAGATCATCTGGCATTTGTGCTCTTTTTGATGTATGCGACTGGTAAGGGCTAATAATCAAAATACATAGTATGTTCACTAAACTAAGCAGCAACAACCAAACAACCCTGTTAAAAAAATGAAGTGAGCACAGAGAATCTGCACCAAAGAAAATAACCAGAGGGCCAACAGAGATATGAGAAAGTGCTCAAAGTAGTCTTATAAGAGAAATGCAAATAAAGACAATAATGAAATAGCACTTGACACCTATGAGAATGTCATACATTAGAAAGGACAGAAACAAATGTTGGCAAGGATGTGAAGGGTAGAGGGAAACTACTACGTGCTAGTGAGATTGCAACTTGGTCCAACCCTTCTGAAAAAGTCTAGATGGTTCTCAGAACATAGAAATGTATGACCCACCGTTTTCTCTTCTGGAGATTTATCTGAAGGAAACTAAAGCCCCTGTCCAAAGAGGTCTATATACACCTGTGTTCATAGCAGTACAATTCATAATAAGCCAAATTTGGAAGCAGATGGCCAAGGACAGATCAAGTGTCTAAGAAACTTGTGGAACTTGACAGACTTCATTTTCTACTGAATAGTATAATCGAAAAAAGTTGAGAAATAAGCACAGAGGGGGAAACACAAAGCCAAACATGGGCTGGGTTTGGTTTATTGCACCAAAGTAGTGGGGTGGGAGGGGGGCTTGGGGACCTAGTGCTTGATGGTGGAGAAGGAGGATGAGGGGTTAGAATATTTTGCAGAAAACTAAGAAATTTCACACATGTACCAATAACTGTATTTACTGTTGACTATAAATCATTAACCCACCCAATAAAAATAAAAATATGTTTTTAAATTTCCATTACCTCATTTTTTGCCAAATAGTGGTTAGAGTTCACAGTTTTCGTAAAACAGGCACATACATGTAACTGAATTTTTTTTGTCTTATTATTATACAGAGTTAAACCACTGAAATACTACTTAGAATACAAACATAAATGTCTTAGTCCAGCTCGTGTTAGTAAATAAGGTCCTAAAAAAACTTGAATTTGGCCACAAGAAAACCAGATCTTGGATGTCCCCAAATGTGGTGAACCATAGCTTTTCCTTTCTCCCACAACTCTGGAGACTTCCAATGGGCTGCGAGGCCTCTGTCCAACAACAGGGCTAAAGGCATAAATCACACTTTCCTTGGAACGTGAAAAGACTGTGGGACAGTTACTGACCCTATTTTTATTCTTAATAAAGATCTTTCTATCATGAGTTGTTGAGAGATTGTGCTAACAGATTAAAACAGAAAGACATACATCTATTGAGTATGTGGATGTGCTTACTTTGAAAAAAAGAAATCATTTTGAAGTAATCACGTCTGCCAGAATTACTTATGCTCTAAACCTCCATTTTCACTCACTTTCAGCTTCCAGTACTTTAATGACATAACCTTGTTAACAACAGAAATTTATAAAAGGCATTAGGGGCAATGCCGATTCTGAATGTCGTGTTCCTGAACATTAACTTCTACATGTCTCTTACTTTCCAAAAATGTACTAGTTATTACAGTCCCCTGCCTATGGATACTAAAAAAAAAGTTCTTATTTAGAAGTGTCTACTATTATCCTCCTCTCAGAAATTTTACCCACTACCTTTTCATATAAAATATATACCTAACTTATATAACTATGTAGCATATTTTTATAAAGTTCATGGTCAGTAGCCCAGAATTCTGAAGCATGTAAATAGCTATGTCAGGTCTCAGATGTATCTTTTTTTCTTTTTCTCTAAATGGGAGATAAGAGAAACAGGTAATATTTTGAGAACTATGTTGTTTTTTTAAATAAAAGGAATATTTGGCTGGTTACCAAGTAATGAAATATTAAGTCCAGTGGTAACAATATACACTCAACTAAGTGTGACTGCCCCTTATGTCCAGTGGTGCAGTTATATCCTATTAAAACTCTGAGTGAGTAGGGGATAGTTTCTTCTGCAGGATCATCACAGTGCTAGACTAAACCATTAAAAAATAAATTCCGGGGGCGTCAGGCGGTGGCGCAGTGGGTTAAGCGCATGTGGCGCAAAGCGCAGGGACCGGCGTAAGGATCCCGGTTCGAACCCCGGCTCCCCACCTGCAGGGGAGTCACTTCACAGGCAGTGAAGCAGGTATGCAGGTGTCTGTCTTTCTCTCCCCTTCTCTGTCTTCCCCTCCTCTCTCCATTTCTCTCTGTCCTACCCAACAACGAATTGCGTCAACAAGGGCAATAATAATAACCACAAGGAAGCTACAACAAGGGCAATAAAAGGGGGGAAAATAAATAAATAAATAAATAAATTCCATCTGCTTGTGAAAACCAGTTCTCCAGTATCATGTCTTTCAAGGTATGATTTGCTACCTACAATAATACTCAAATATAGGATGAAGTCATTCAAGCATTTTTCAAATAAATGTGTCAGAACAGTATAAATTATAGTTCATGAAAGGCATGGAAGGTCATAATGTCACACTCTGTATCCATCGGAGTATGAATCATGCTCATAATTAGCTGAACAACTTATGTGCCTTACACTATTAAAAATAACTTTACTGGGAGAATAATATTTTTTACTGGTATCAAAGTTTCTGAAAAATTAACAATTGAAAATGAGATGAAAACGCTCACATATACATATAAACATATTTGTGTATATATATATATATGTGTGTATATATATATTGCATTTAGACATGTGAATTATTTAATCACCGATAACAAATATATTTAGACCTAGGACAGCTCTATGCCAATGAATTATATGGTAGTATTTGATTCATGAAAACTAAATGAGTTTTTTTACCCATGTGTGAGTCTCTACAGTGCTAAGTTTACTAATTCTATTTTCCACAGTTGTAAAGACTAAACAGAAAATTCACAGCTAAACATCAGGACCATTATGAATTGGAAAAGATGCACAGGTGCCTGATGTAAGACAACTTACGTCATCTTTTCAGTAATAAAAGTGATTTGATCTCAAGTCCAGTTTTGAGGCTTTAGGAATTTGTGTCTTTAGAAACTGTTCAAATGATACTAAAATTGAGAGCACAGCTGCTTTTAAACATGTGCTCCTTCTAAGCATCATGACTAATTGTGACTAATACCCCCAAATTAATTCAATTTCAAGAATTAACTATCTCAAAACACAGAACATAGTCATACCCCTGAAGATACATATAGCCACATTCATATAGTCACTATTCCTGAATGCTGTGAATTCATCTGGGAACATTTAACATTCCACAGTTCAGCAACCCTTACAAATTTCTATTCCTAGGGAGTAGTAAACTTTCGCTTTCATTCTTAGAATATTTTATATTAGAACATTGCTTATGTCTTAGTTTTTACTATATTATTTTAGTATAACTCAATTTTAAATAGAAATGGAGAAAAGAGACAAACTGATGATTAAAAGGAGCAGCAGAGCTAAAGATGCTGAAAGAGTTTCTTTTACTTATTTTTCCATTTTAAGTGTTTTTACTATTGTAATAATTTTACAAAATTTGGCTTAAGTATCCAGATACTCAGAAGTTAATTAGAATTATATACTAATGCAGCACATGCTAATGGGATCAGAAAGTACTTCCTGACTGCTCTTTGATACTCCATAATTTACTATAAACTACAAATGCAGATAAAATAAGTTATGAGCAGCAAAAGATAAGGTAGTAAATTTTCAAAATGTAATATAATTGGGTTACCTATATACAAAAAACAATGTACTTTGATCCAGATGTTGGACAGATCAAAGTCGGAAAATTTAACCTATAATAAAAACTAGTAGTGATTTAGCCCAAGGTAGTATGCCATTATTAAAACTTAAAGGAATTTTTCTTACATTATTAATTAATCATTATACAATTAATTATTAATTTACATTATTATTACAAACATATCAAACACCTGATTGTATTCCACAACATAGAAATAAATACATAAGGGGGACAGGCAGTGGTGCACCATATTAAGGGCACATAGTATGAAGTGCAAGGACCCCTTTATTTTTCCACCTAGGGTGGGGACACATAAAGGGAACAAACCATAAAAGCTGATAGCAGAATTCCATAAAATTCTTCAGAAAAATAATTATGTTTTATCATATGAGATTATGAATTTCTATATTAAGTAAGTTAGATAATCTAGATGAAATAAAAACATTTTTAGGCATAGACCTGTCAAGTTTGAGCCAAGAAGAAGCAAACAAATTGAACAGACCAATCACCAATGTAGAAATAAGTTCCCAAGAATAAAAACCCACATTCAGTGAATACACTAATGAACTATACAAAACATTCAGAAAACTAACACATGTTCCCCTCAAACTCTCCCAGAAAAATTAAGTGGGAGGAACACTCCCAAACACATTTTATGAAGCTAATATCTCTCTAATCCCCAAACAGGAAAGGAGTCTCCCAAAAATAAAATTATATTCCTATATCCATGATGAATAGTAATGTAAAGATCCTCAACAAAATCTTGGAAAATCAAATCTAACAGCATAGAATGAGAATAATCTACCAATACCGAATGGGATATGTTCCTGGGAAGCAGGGATGGATGGTTCAGTATATGCACATCAATCAATGTAGTGCACCATATTAAAAAGTATAAAAGCCACAATTTCACATCAGTTGATGATGAAAAGGCATCTGAAAAATTCAATTCGCATTTAAAGACCCTTAAGAAATTTGAAGCACTGCTGGGCCATAGGGTAGGTTCATCCCTAGTGTCCCAATAAGTCTCCAAATTGCTTTCCACAATGGTTGGGCCATTTAGTACTCCACCAGCAGTGAATAAGTGTCCCTTTTTCTCCACATCCTCTCCAACATTTGTCATTTTTGTCCTTCCTAGTGTATGACATTCTCACAAGTTTGAAGTACTATCTCAATGTTGTCTTTATTTGCATTTATCTGATCACCAATGACTTGAGCACCTTCTCATATATCTGTTGGCCCTCTCATTCTCTTCCTCTGTAAATTGTCTGTTCATGTCCTAGTCCCATTTTCTTTTTTTTTAATTTTTTATTTAAGAAAGGATTAATGAACAAAAACATATGCCAGACATCAGACAAGAAACTAATCACCAAAATATATAAAGAGCTCAGCAAACTTAGCCGCAAAAAAGCAAATGACCCCATCCAAAAATGGGCAGAGGAAATGAACAAAACATTCACCACAGAGGAGATCCAAAAGGCTAACAAACATATGAAAAACTGCTCTAGGTCACTGATTATCAGAGAAATGCAAATCAAGACAACACTAAGATACCACCTCACTCCTGTAAGAATGGCATATATCAAAAAGGACAGCAGCAACAAATGCTGGAGAGGATGTGGGGACAGAGGAACCCTTGTACATTGCTGGTGGGAATGTAAATTGGTACAGCCTCTGTGGAGAGTAGTCTGGAAAACTCTCAGAAGGCTAGACATGGACCTTCCATATGACCCAATAACTCCTCTCCTGGGGTTATACCCCAAGGACTCCATAACACCCAACCAAAAAGAGGTGTGTACTCCTATGTTCATAGCAGCACAATTCATAATAGCTAAAACCTGGAAGCAACACAGGTGCCCAACAACAGATGAGTGGCTGAGAAAGCTGTGGTATATATACACAATGGAATACTATGCAGCTATCAAGAACAATGAACCCACCTTCTCTGACCCATCTTGGACAGAGCTAGAAGGAATTATGTTAAGTGAACTAAGTCAGAAAGATAAAGATGAGTATGGGATGATCCCACTCATCAACAGAAGTTGAGGAAGAAGATCTGAAAGGGAAACTAAAAGCAGGACCTGATCAAATTGTAAGTAGGGCACCAAAGTAAAAACCCAGTGGTGAGGGGTAGGCATTTAGCTTCCTGGGCCAGTGGGGGGTGGGAGTGGGCGGGAGGGATGGGTCACAGTCCTTTGGTGGTGGGAATGGTGTTTATGTACACTCCTAGCAAAATGTAGACATATAAATCAGTAGCTAATTAATATGAGAGGGGGAAATCAATTGTATGTCTCAAAGTTTCTCAAAAGACAAACTGAATCTTTTTAATATATAGGCTATGTATTTGATATGCGGACTCTCTCAAAAGCCTAGACCAAGTAGATTAGAAGCTCCCAATAGCACAGCTATATACAAGATACTGGGTACTGTCCAGCAAACCATAACAAAGGGACTTTTCAAAGTTAACCCAATTAACAAATAATGTGATGATAACTAACTATCGATTGTCTTTTTGAACCCTAAGACAGCAGGAACCTCACATCTTCACTATAGAGCCCCTACTTCCCCCAGTCCTGGAACCCTTGGATAGGACCCACTTTCCCGTATGCATCTCCCAATCCAAACCAAATAACATTGCATCTGCCGATCACAACCTAACCAAAGCAACGATTGCTACCTCAACATGCTTCACCTCAGAATGTATCCAGAGACTTCACGTGTGGAATGACAACCCTTCAGCTTCATTACTCGGGTGAGACCTTTCCTTTAATAGTACACTCTAATTTCATCTCAGGTAGTTCACTTTCCAACAAAGTCCCATAACCTAGATATACACCAGTTTCTGTGAGAGAGAGCTTATGTGCACACGTATCCATAAACTACTGCAAAATATATACCTGAAAGCAGGACTACACTAGAGTTTGCAGTGAGTACCTCCCTAACACTTCCTCTCCACTATTCCAAGCTTGGGATCCATGATTGCTCAACAAATTGTTTGGCTTCATATGTTAACTCTCTTTTCAATCACCAGGTTCCAGATGCCACCAGGATGCTGGCTAGGCTTCCCTGGATTGAAGACCCCACCAATGTGTCCTGGAGCTCAGCTTCCCCAGAGTCACACCCTACTAGGGAAAGAGAGAGGCAGACTGGGGGTATGGACCGACCAGTCAACGCCCATGTTCAGCGGGGAAGCAATTACAGAAGCCAGACCTTCTACCTTCTGCATCCCTCAACGACCCTGGGTCCATGCTCCCAGAGGGATAGAGAATGGGAAAGCTATCAGGGGAGGGGGTGGGTTATGGGGATTGGGTGTTGGGAATTGTGTGGAGTTGTACCCCTCCTACCTTATGCTTTTGTTCACTAATCCTTTCTTAAATAAAAAATTTAAAAAAAAAAGGGGGCAATTATGTATAGATGTAGACAGATAGTTGTAGAGATGATAGTTAACCCTTCTCTGCAACCTTAGGAGAACTACTGTGGTTCGCAGAAGAGGGATTGGAGATTCGGAACTCTGATGATGGGAATAAGTATTGAATTATATCCCTGCTGGCATGAAATTTTGTAAATCAATATTAAATCACTAATAAAATTTAAAAAGATAAAAAGATAAAAAAAAAAGAAAGGATTAATGAACAAAAACATAAGGTAGGAGGGGTACAACTCCACACAATTCCCAGCACCCAATCTCCATAAACCACCCCCTCCCCTGATAGCTTTCCCATTCTCTAGCCCTCTGGGAGCATGGACCCAGGGTCATTGAGGGTTGCAGAAGGTAGAAGGTCTGGCTTCTGTAATTGCTTCCCCGCTGAATATGGGCGTTGACTTGTCGGTCCATACTCCCAGTCTGCCTCTCTCTTTCCCTGGGGAAGCAGAGCTCCAAGACACATTGGTGGGGTCTTCAATCCAGGGAAGCATGGCCGGCATCCTGGTGACATCTGGAACCTGGTGATTGAAAAGAGAGTTAACATACGAAGCCAAACAATTTGTTGAGCAATCATGGATCCCAAGCTTGGAATAGTGGAGAGGAAGTGTTAGGGAGGTACTCACTGCAAACTCTAATGTACTTCTGCTTTCAGGTATATATTTTGCAGTAGTTTATGGATACGTGTGAACATAAGCTCTCTCTCACAGAAACTGGTGTATATCTAGGTTATGGGACTTTGTTAGAAAGTGAACTACCTGAGATGAAATTAGAGTGCACTATAAAAGGAAAGGTCTCACCTGAGTAATGAAGCCGAAGGGTTGTCATTCCACATGTGAAGTCTCGGGACGCAGTCTGAGGTGAAGCATGTTGAGGTGGCAATCGTTGCGTTGGTTAGGTTGTGATCGGCGGATGCAATATTATTTGGTTTGGATTGGGAGACGCATACGGGAAAGTGGGCCCTGTCCAAGGGTTCCAGGACTGGGGGAAGTAGGGGCTCTATAGTGGAGATGTGAGGTTCCTGCTGTCTTAGGGTTCAAAAAGACAATCGATAGTTAATGTTATCATCACATTATTTGATAATTGTGTTAACTTTGAAAAGTCCTGTTGTTATGCTTTGCTGTACAGTATCCAGTATCTTGTATATAGCTGTGCTATTGGATGCTTCTAATCTACTTGGTCTAGGCTTTTGAGAGAGTCCGCATATCAAATACACAGCCTATATATTAAAAAGATTCAGTTTGTGTTTTGAAAAACTTTGAGACATACAACCGATTTTGCCCCTCTCATATTAATTAACTACTGATTTATATGTCTACGTTTTGCTAGGAGTGTACATAAACACCATTCCCACCACCAAAAGACTGTGACCCATCCCTACCACCCACTCCCACCCCCCACTGGCCCAGGAAGATGCATGTCTACCCCTCACCACAGGGTTTTACTTTGGTGCCCTACTTACAATTTGGTCAGATCCTGCTTTTAGTTTCCCTTTCAGATCTTCTTCCTCAACTTCTGTTGATGAGTGGGATCATCCCATACTCATCTTTATCTTTCTGACTTAGTTCACTTATCATAATTCCTTCTAGCTCTGTCCAAGATGGGTCAGAGAAGGTGGGTTCATTGTTCTTGATAGCTGCATAGTATTCCATTGTGTATATATACCACAGCTTTCTCAGCCACTCATCTGTTGTTGGGCACCTGTGTTGCTTCCAGGTTTTAGCTATTATGAATTGTGCTGCTATGAACATAGGAGTACACACCTCTTTTTGGTTAGGTGTTATGGAGTCCTTGGGGTATAAGCCCAGGAGAGGAATTACTGGATCATATGGAAGGTCCATGCCTAGCCTTGTGAGAGTTTTCCAGACTACTCTCCACAGAGGCTGTACCAATTTACATTCCCACCAGCAATGTAAAAGGGTTCCTCTGTCCCCACATCCTCTCCAGCATTTGTCGCTGCTGTCCTTTCTGATGTATGACATTCTTACAGGAGTGAGGTGGTATCTTAGTGTTGTCTTAATTGGCATTTCTCTGACAATCAGTGACCTAGAGCAGTTTTTCATATGTTTGTTAGCCTTTTGGATCTCCTCTGAGGTGAATGTTTTGTTCATATCCTCTGCCCATTTTTGGATGGGGTCATTTGCTTTTTTGGTGCTAAGTTTGCTGAGCTCTTTATATATTTTGGTGATTAGTTTCTTGTCTGATGTCTGGCATGTGAAGATCTTCTCCCATTCTGTGAGGGGTCTCTCTGTTTGTTTAATAGTTTCTTTGGATGTGCAGAAGCTTTTCAATTTGATGTAGTCCCATTGGTTTGTTTCTGCTTTGGTCTTCCTTGCAATTGGGTTTGATTCATCAAAGATGTCCTTGAGGTGTATGTGGGAAAGTGTTTTACCAATGTTTTCTTCTAAGTATTTGATTGTTTCTGGTCTGACATCTAGGTCGTTGATCCATTTGGAGTTGATTTTTGTTTCTGGTGAGATAAAGTGGTTCAATTTCATTCTTCTGCATGTTTCAACCCAGTTTTCCCAGCACCATTTATTGAAGAGAGCCTCCTTTTTCCATTTAATGCTTTGGGCCCCCTTATCAAAGATTAGATGCCCATAGGTGTTGGGATTTACTTCAGGGCTTTCAATTCTGTTCCACTGGTCTGTGTGCCTATTTTTGTTCCAGTACCATGCTGTTTTGATGATGATGGCTTTGTAATATAGTTTAAGGTCTGGGAGTGTGATGCCTCCATTTCTGTTTCTTTTCCTCAAGATGGTTTTGGCAATTCTAGGTGTTTTCAGGTTCCAGATAAATGATTGTAGTGTTTGTTCTATTCTCTTAAAGAAGCTTGGTGGAATTTTGATGGGTATTGCATTAAATTTGTATATGGCTCTGGGGAGAATATTCATGTTGATGATATTTATTCTTCCAATCCATGAGCATGGGATATCCTTCCATTTCTTGGTATCAGTTTCTTTTTCCTTGAGTAGTGACTCATAGTTTTCAGCATACAAGTCTTTCACTTCTTTGGTCAACTTTATTCCTAGGTATTTGATTGATTTTGCTGAAACAGTAAATGGGAGTGATTTCTGGATGTCTTCTTCTACAGATTTAGTGTTTGCATAAGGAAATGCCACTGATTTCTGTACATTGATTTTATACCCTGATACCTTGCTATATTGCTTAATAACTTCCAGTAATTTTCTACTGGATTCTTTGGGTCTTTCTATGTATACTATCATATCATCTGCAAATAGTGAGAGCTTGACTTCTTGCCTTCCAATCTGTATTCCTTTGATTTCTTTCTCTTGCCTGATTGCTATGGCAAGAACTTCCAATACTATGTTGAAGAGTAATGATGACAGTGGACAGCCCTGTCTAGTCCCCGATCTGAGGGGGAATGCGTTCAGCTTCTGTCCATTGAGTATGATGTTGGCTGTAGGTTTCCTATATATAGACTCCACTATCTTGAGGAATTTCCCATCTATTCCCATTTTTTGTAGAGTTTTGAGCATGAATGGGTGTTGGATTTTGTCAAAGGCTTTCTCTGCATCTATTGAGATAATCATGTGGTTTTTGGCTTTGCTTTTATTTATGTGGTGAATGACATTGATTGACTTACGGATGTTGAACCAGCCTTGCATTCCTGGGATGAATCCCACTTGGTCATGATGAACAATCTTTTTGATGTGTTGCTGTATCCGGTTGGCCAAGATCTTGTTTAATATTTTGGCATCTATGTTCTTCAGAGATATTGGTCTGTAGTTTTCCTTTTTTGTTCTGTCCCTATCAGCTTTTGGTATCAGGGTGATGTTGGCTTCATAAAAGGTGGAAGGGAGTATTCCTGTTTCTTCAATCTTATGGAATAGCTTAAGAAGTATGGGCTTTAACTATTTCCTGAAAGTTTTGTAGAATTCGTTTGTGAAGCCATCTGGTCCAGGACTTTTGTTGTTGGGGAGATTCTTAATAACGGTTTCAATTTCTTTGTCTGTGATTGGTGCATTTAGATTTTGTAGTTCTTCTTGGTTCAGTTTTGGAAGTGCATAGGTTTCTAGGAATTGTTCCATTTCTTCCAGATTCTCTAGCTTGGTGGCATATAATTCTTTATAGAAGTCTCGCAGGATTCTCTGGATTTCTGTGGTGTCAGTTGTGATATCTCCTCCATCGTTTAAAATTCTATTAATTTGAGTCTTCTCTCTTTTTTGTTTGGTGAGTCTGGCTAGGGGTTTGTCAATTTTGTTTAATCTTTCAAAGAACCAACATTCGGCTTCATTGATCTTTTGTATGGTTCTCTTATTTTCGATGTTGTTTATTTCTGCTCTAACTTTAATGATTTCTGTCCTTCTGGTTGCTTTAGGGTTCCTTTGTTCCTCTTCCTCTAAGTCCTTGAGGTGTGCAGTAAGGTCGTTCATTTGAGCTTCTGCTTGGTGTTTAATATGTGATTGTATGGCTATAAGTTTCCCTCTCAGTACTGCTTTAGCTGTGTCCCAAATATTTTGATAGGTTGTGTCTTCATTTTCATTAGTTTCCAGGAACATTTGAATTAGCTGCTTGAGTGAGTTTCTGACCCAGTGGTTCTTAAGGAGCATGTTGTTTAGTTTCCAAATTCTGTGTCTTTTAATAATTTTCCGTTTGTTGTTAAATGTTAGTTTTACTCCACTGTGGTCTGAGAAGATACTTGGGATGATTTCAATGCTCTTGAATTTATTGATGCTGTCTTTGTGGCCTAACATGTGGTCTATCCTTGAGTATGTGTTATGTGGATTTGAAAAGAAGGTGTTTTTTGGGGTGAAGGAGTCTGAAAATGTCCAAGAGGTCTAGTCTGTCGATCTCTTCATTCAATTCTCTTGTATCTTTATTGGTTCTCTGCTTTGTTGATCTGTCTAAGTGTAAGAGTGGGGTATTGAAGTCTCCCACTATTATTGTATTACTATTGATGTATTTTTGAAATTCTTTCAGTAGATGCTTAATGTATTTAGATGGTCTCTCATTGGGTGCATAGATGTTAATAATTGTTAAGTCTTCTTGGCTGATTGATCCTCTAATCATTATGTAATGTCCTTGCCTATCTTTTATTACATTATTTAATTTAAAATCTTTCGTGTCTGAGATGAGAATGGATGTTCCTACCCTTTTTTGTGGTCCGTTAGCCTGTATGATAGTTTTCCATCCTTTCACTTTAAGTCTGTTTTTATCTTGTTGTGACAGATGGGATTCTTGCAAGCAGCATATGGTTGGGTTATGTTTTCTGATCCATCCCCCCACCCTGTGCCTTTTGATGGGTGAGTTTAAGCCATTGACATTTATTGATATTATGGATTTAATGTATTGTAGTGCCATTGTTCTAAAAAAAAAATTTGTTTGCTCTGATATATTACAAGTATTATAGTGATGTTCTTGTTTATAAGAAGTCTTTTAGTACCTCTTTCAGGGCCGGCTTGGTGATGGTTGCCTCCTTTAACTGTTGTTTGTCTAAGAAGGTTTTGATCCCTCCATCTAGTTTGAATGAAAGTCTAGTAGGATATATTATCCTTGGTTGAAACCCTTTTTCATTCAGGGCTCAATAGATATCTTTCCACTCCCTTCTGGCTTTTAGAGTTTGAGTGGAGAAATCTCCAGATAATCTTATGGGTTTTCCCTTGTATGTGACTTTTTGTTTCTCTCTTGCAGCTTTTAGGATCCTTTCTTTATCATTACTTCTTCTCATTGTGACTATGATGTGTCTTGGTGTCTTCAGGTCTGGGTTGATTCTGTTTGGTACTCTCTGGGCCTCTTGAATCTTGGTATCCTTTCTGTTATTCAGGTCTGGGAAGTTTTCTTCTATTATTTCCTCTAGAATGTTTGCTTCCCCTTCCTCTCTTTCTTCCTCTGGCAGGCCAATTATACGAATGTTCCTTCTTTTGAGATCATCCCATATGTCTCTGTTGTTGTTTTCAGGGTCTCTCAGTCTCTTTTTAAGCTCTTTCACCTCTTTCTTAGTTTTCTCTAACTCATCCTCTGTCTGACTAATTCTCTTTTCTGCTTCTGTTAGTCTGCTTTCCCTTGCCTCAGCTTCTTTCTTCATTACAGCTATTTCAGCTTTCAGTTCTCTGATTGCCTCAAGATAATCAGTATTTTCCTTGGGGGTCTCAACTGTTGTTTCCCTAATACTGCCATTCCTTTCCTCCAATGTTGTTTTCATTTCTATGATTAATAAGTTTATTATTGCTTGCATACTTTTCTTATCTATGGTTACTTCTGGATGATTTGTAGTTTCTTCTGGGCTCTTGTCTTCATTCATTGGGGTAGCAGTTTTATTTTTTTTTGATCTACCCATTTTTTTTTATTTGTTTCTTTTTTTATTCTCTATTGTTTCTCAGTTGTTGTGTCTTGAGTACAAGTAACACTGTACTAAATACCTTTATGACAATTGCACTCACCAACCTCAGGAATTACAGTAGCAACTGAAGTAAGTATTGAAGTAGTTTAATCGTTACCAGTTAGCCAAACAATTTCCCCAGTCCGTGAAATAATAGTAACCAAATTCCAGTGAAGAAAGAGAAAAGAAAGACAGGATAGCAAGGATAGACAGTTATGCAAATCTACTATACACTGTATATTCTAGGGGTAACAAGAGGTGAAAGGGAACTAGAGTAGAGATACACATATAGAGAGTCCACTCTGAGTCAGATTTCTTCCCCAAAATAATTCACAAATTCAGAAAGGCGAAGAAGAAGGAAGAAGTGTATGACAAGATTAAAAAAAAGAGAGAGAGAGAGACAAGAGAGAGAAAAGGGAGAAGATAAGTAAAAGAGTTGTAATTAAAGAGCAGTGCAAGGAAATTCCCAAATGTGTATCAGTGAATTCAAAAAAGCACCCTGTTCGGTGGTGTGGGGTATCCTGCTAGGAGCTGGTCCCCAGGGACTGCTTATGGGGGTGGGGGCGGGAAGGAGGTATGCTTGAAAATTAAAAGGAAGAAAAAAGAATTTTTTCCCCTTTTTTCCCTACTCTAATTCTTAACCCAAATTAAGTCATAGTCACCTCCTTGGTGTCTAAGGACCCCTTATTGGCTGGCCTGCTAAAGGCAGAAAATCCTATTGTTTCCAGGAGATGTGTGCGGAGCTCAGCGGCTAGCGGCTTCTCTGTCCGCCATCTTCCGGGAAACACCCCCCTCCAGACTTTTTTAAAGGATTTCTCGAAAATGGAAACTAGCTCCTAGTCCTTTGATCCAATGAGAGCTATACTCAAGAAGTCTTTGGATCTGCCCTCAGGGTCGCGGTGGTCCCTGGAGACTCCCAAGAGAAAGCCCCCGAGCTATAGTGCTCCCTCCGGGTCCTCTGCTGGCCACCCAGCAGCGCTCTGTAACTGGCAGAGGAGCCACCTTCCCGGGTGGAGGACAATGCCTGGCACCCGCCTTGCGCAGCGCCACCTGGGAAGTCTCTAGCAGCCGCCCGCTAGCTCATGCCACCTTTACTCTAATTCTTAACCCAAATTAAGTTATAGTCACCTCCTTGGTGTCACCGATAGGGCCCCTTATTGACTGGCCTGCTAAAGGCAGAAAATCCTACCGTTTCCAGAAGATGTGATCAGAGCTCACGCCACTAGCGGCTTCTCAGTCCGCCATCTTCTGGGAAACCCCCTGGTCCCATTTTCTAATGGGGTTTCTTGTTTGTTTGTTTTTTGTTCTTGTTTTGTTTGTTTGTTTTCTTGTGCTTGGTTTACTGAGCTCTTTATGTATATTGATTACTAGACCTTTGTCTGATGTGTGCTGTGTAAAAATCTTCTCATACGCCATTGGGTGTCTCTCTGGGTAATGGTACCCTTTGCTGTGAAGAAGCTTTTCACTTTGTTGTAGTTCCATTGGTTTATATTTGCTTTTATTTACTTTGCTGTTGGATTTGAATCTTTGATTTTTTTTGAAGCATAGGTAATGAAGTATCCTACCAATGTTTTATTCTATGTATTTGATAGTTGATTGTCTAATGACCATGTCCTTGAACCACGTGGTGTTGACTTTTGGGTAGGGTGTTAAGTGATGGTTCATTTTCATCTAGTTGCATGTTTTAATCCAATTTTCCCAGCACCAATTGTTAAACAAATACTCCTTTGCCACTTAATGGTTTGGGTCCCCTTGTCAAAAATTGGCTGGCTATAGATATGTCAGTTTATTTCTAGATCTTCAGTTTTATTCCTCTCCTGGGAATTTACCCAACAGAGAAAAACACCTATCAGAAGAGATCTGTGTATGTCTATGTTCATAGCAACACAGTTTGTAATTGCAAGAACCTAGAAGCAATCCAGATGTCCAACATCAAATTGATGGTTTTAAGAAAATGTGGTATATGTACATGATGGGAATACTACTCAACTATTAAAAATAATGGAGCTGTCCCCTTTGTATCCTCCTGGATGAAGCTTGAGGACATCATGTTGAAAGATAAGCCAAAAAGAGAAGGATGAATACCAAATTACCTCACTTACTAGTGGGACTTAATAAAGTAGCGACAGGGAAGGAGAGTGCAAAGTGAAACATGAACTGAACATGCTGTACTGCACCAAAGCAAAGGACTGTGGGGAAGGAAAGGAGGGTGAAGAGGAAAAAAAAACAACAACAACAACAACAAAGAACTCTGAGGGCCTATTACATAACGAAATTGTATGCATATGTCAATGATTGTACTGTAAAGCATTAAGCCCCTTAATTAAAAGAAGAAATTTAAGGGGGCTGGGCAGTGGAGCAGCGGGTTGGGTGCACATGGCTCAATGTACAAGGAGTGGCTTGATCCCAGTTAGAGCCCCCGGCTCCCCACCTGCAGCGGGGTCACTTCACAGGCAGTGAAGTAGGTCTGCAAGTGTCTATCTTTCTGTCTCCCTCTCTGTCTTCCCCCTCCTCTCTCGATTTCTCTCTGTCTTATCTAACAACAATGACAGCAATAATAACAATAATAATAGCAATGATAAACAACAAGGGCAACAAAAAAGGAAAAAAAATTGTCTCCAGGAGCAATGGATTCATAGTGCAGGCACCAAGCTCCAGCAATAACCCTGGAGGAAAAAAAATAAAGAAAAAGAAAAAATATTAAAAACAAAAGAAGAAATCTGAAACAGAAGAAAAGTTCTTGAACATAATAAAGGCTATATATGACAAACCCATGGCTAACATCATAGTTCTAAAATCTAGAACTAAACATGGCTGTTCACTAACACCACTACTATTCAGTTTAGTCCTTAAAGTCCTTGCCAGTGCAACCAGACAAGAGATATTAAAGGAATCCATATATGAAAGTAGTAAGTTAAACCATTACTATTTACATATGGCATGATAATAAGCCTAGAGGACCCCAAAAACTCAACTAAAAGATTATGGAAGCCATTAATAAACTCAGTAAAGGAGCAGGATATAAAATCAATACACATATACCTGTGAGTCAGAGAAAAGAAAAAGAAGGAAGTGATCCCATTAACAATTTAATACAAAAAGACAATATACCTTGGAGTTAGTCTAACAAAGGAGATAAAGAATATTTACAGTGAAAATTATAGGACACTGTTAAAAGAAGTAGAGGGTGATGCAAAGAAATGGAAGAATATCCCTTGCATGGATTAGACAAATAAATATTATTAAAATGGCCATGCTAACAAAAACAATCTATGGATTCAATGCAATCCCTATCAAAATCCCAATAATGTACTTCAAAGAAATTTTTTAAATTATCCAAAAATTATGTGGAAACACACAGAGAGAGAGACACACACACTATAAATAAATAGAACTACATCAAACTAAAAGGCTTCTACACATTGAAAGCAAACAACACAAAACTAATCAGGCAACCCAGTAACCAGAATATATTTACACATCACACATCTGACAGTCAAATTACATAAAACATTTATTAAGAAATCACACTATCCAATAAATGAAAAAATAACCATTAAAATATATAAAGTTCTGAATAAACAGCTTTCTATAAAAGAGATATGTATACAGACATATGAATAAATTCCATTTCATTTAGCATTAGAGAAATGCAATTTTTAAAACTACACTGAGATCCTGCCTCAAATCTGTGGTAATGGCATACATAAAGCAGGAAATTACAAGTGTTGGTGAGAACTAGGAAATCTATTACACTTTTGGTGGGAATATGCACTGGTCCAACCTCTATGGAAGCAATGTGAAGAGTTCTCAAATAAAAATGGAACTACCTTATAAGCTAATAGTATCACTCTAGGCATATATCCAAAGGAAATCAAAATTCAAAGGGACATATGTACCCCACTGTTCATAATTCCATTATCCATAATTTCAAGGTGTACAAGTAACCTGATTGCTCATGAATCAGTTTATTGGTTAGAGCTGAGGTGCTAAACTTTATTAATGTTCACTAAATCAAAAGAAAGCCACAGAGTAGATATAGGTAGAGCTAGTAATGTTTATCTTACAAGTATACAACTATAGTGACTCTCAACGCAATTGCAAATAAAAATATAGATTACAAATATCAACTGAGTCATCTCTGGTCCAATAGAAAATAAGTGTTCACTCAGGAAGTATAAGCAAAATAGTTCATTTAATCAAATTATACATAGAAAGAAACATCTCTAAATCCTAGTGATCAGACTGATAGTAAAACAAATCCACAAGTAATCAATAAGGAGGAAAAATTCTCATCTTACTTTTCCAATTTATACATAACAAAAACACTGGTTTATATAGCTGAAGCTAAAAATGAAGGAAACTATATCCTATGAATAATTCACAATAATGTCAAGAAAAATCATTCAAAAGTCATTTAAATACATGTCCTTATGCAGCTATCAAGAACAATGAACCCACCTTCTCTGACCCATCTGGGACAGAGCTAAAAGGAATTATCTTAAGTGAGCTAAGTCAGAAAGATAAAGATGGGTATGGGATGATCCCACACATCAACAGAAGTTGAGTAAGAAGATCTGAAAGGGAAACTAAAAGCAGGACCTGACCAAATTGTAAGTAGGGCACCAAAGTAAAAACCCTGTGGTGAGGGGTAGACATGCAGCTTGCTGGGACAGTGGGGGGTGGGAGTGTGTGGGAGGGATGGGTCACAGTCTTTTGGTGGTGGGAATGGTGTTTATGTACACTCCTAGTAAAATGTAATCACATAAATCACTAGTTAATTAATACGAGGGGAAAAATTAATTGTATGTCTCAAAGTTTTTCAAAACACAAACTGAATCTTTTTAATATATAGGCTGTGTATTTGATATGCGGACTCTCTCAAAAGCCTAGACCAAGTAGATCAGAAGCAACCAATAGCATAGCTATATACAAGATACTGGGTACTGTACAGCAAACTCTAACAAAAGGACTTTTCAAAGTTAACCCAATTACCAAATAATGTGATGATAACATTAACTATTGATTGTCTTTTTGAACCCTAAGACAGCAGGAACCTCACATCTCCACTATAGAGCCTCTACTTCCCCCAGTTCTGGAACGCTTGGATAGGGCCCACTTTCCCGTATGCCTCTCCCAATCCATATCAAATAATATTGCATCTGCCGATCACAACCTAACCAACACAACGATTGCCACCTCAACATGCTTCATTCACCTCAGACTGTGTCCAGAGACTTCATGTGTGGAATGTCAACCCTTCAGCTTCATTACTCAGGTGAGACCTTTCCTTTCATAGTATACTCTAATTCCATCTCAGGTGGTTCACTTTCTAACAAAGTCCCAAAACCTAGATATACACCAGTTTCTGTGAGAGAGAGCATATGTTCACACGTATCTGTAAACTACTGCAAAATATATACCTGAAAGCAGAAGCACACTAGAGTTTGTAGTGAGTACCCCCCTAACACTTCCTCTCCACTATTCCAAGCTTTGGGTCCATGATTGCTCAACAATTTGTTTGGCTTTGCATGTTAACTCTCTTTTCAGTCACCAGGTTCCAGATGTCATCAGGATGCCGGCCAGGCTTCCCTAGACTGAAGACCCCACCAATGTGTCCTGGAGCTCTGCTTCCCCAGAGACCCACCCTACTAGGGAAAGAGAGAGGCAAACTGGGAGTATGGACCAACCAGTCAACGCCCATGTTCGGCGGGGAAGCAATTACAGAAGCCAGACCTTCTACCTTCTGCAACCCACAATGACCCTGGGTCCATGCTCCCAGAGGGATAGAGAATGGGAAAACTATCAGGGGAGGGGGTGGGATATGGAGATTGGGAGGTGGGAATTGTGTGGAATTGTACCCCTCCTACCCTATGGTTTTGTTAATTAATCCTTTCTTAAATAAAAAAGAAAAAAAAGATATGTCCTACTCAGAAGTAATAACAGGTGTACATGTGACTTAGAATGGAAGTGAAGGCAGAACCATAACAAATGGGCAAAAATATACATATTGTATGTAGATATATAGATATAGATAGATAGTTATAACCTCAACCCATATCTGTGACCTCGGGAGAACTACTGAAGTTTCCAACAGAGGGGGTGAGGACACAGAAATCTGTAGGTGGGAACATTAAGGAATTTTATCTCTATTATCTCATAATTTTGTAAATCAACATTTACTAATAAATAAGAAAAAGGAGATAAATAAAATTATATGTTAAAAGTAAAACAAATAATTTGAGAATGGTGAGATACAGGACACTCTTTTTGATTATGCTAGTCACTCAGAGAACAACAAATATCCAAATAGCATATATTCACTTATAAAAGTGACCGATATTCCCAGGTATTTGAAATTTCTTGAGAAAAACAAAAAGATAGCACCATTTCCAAGATACAAATAATAATAACCTATGCATACAAAACTAAACGCTAGTAGTATATGTAGTAGTAGATGGTATATAATGAATGTAACTTTGAATCTTATTTCAGTAATAGCTACATGGTCCTGAGTAAGTCATTTAATTTGTCTGAGTATAAGTTGTTAATAGTACTAATAAAAACATCTTTACCAACTGATCAGAACATTAATAACCTGGAGAAAGAAGGAAATACTACATACAAATCACAATTTTTATGCAGGCTCATAGGAAATCTGAATGGAATAAATGGGAAAGTTATCCTATCAATAAACACAAATAAATGGGGGGGAGATGTCTTTGTACATCTGAAGAAAGAAAGTACCAGCTATGAAACAAAGAGATCTTCAAACACAAAAGTTGTGATTACTTACTGGAAATAAACAAACTTTATGGTCTAACTGGTACTTTAGCCTTATGGTATAAACATGCTGAATCCATGACTATCAGGCATGTTGGGCTCCCTCAGTTGCCATCTTGAAACAGCCTAATAAATCTAATTCTGCAACAACTTTCCAAACAAACTCCTGGGTAGAGCTTGGCTTTCCATGTTAATTTACCTAAAAAGAAACAAAACATTGCTGCAGATCAGTAAATTTGGTTACTCTGTCTGTTGTAATGTAGATTACTCCCTGAAAGGCAATACTACTTTACAGAATTGAAAAAGGCTGATGCTCTAGAAACCTGAGGGTCAAGTTTTGGTTCATTAAAAATAGCTCCCAGAGGGATAGAGAGTGGGAAAGTTATCAGGGGAGGGAGTGGGATATGGAGACTGGGTGGTGGGAATTGTGTGGAGTTGTACCCCTTCTACCCTATGGTTTTGTTAATTTATCCTTTCTTAAATAAAAATAAAAATAAAAATAAAAAATAAAACAAAAATAAATAAATAAAAATAAAAATAAACTCTTAGTAACAACCACACTGAAAAAGCATCTTACTATACAATCTTCACTATTCAGTGATTTACTGTCAAATTCAATAGGAAAGCTCCTCACTGACATTTCTTGTTTTTTAATCCTTAATGGCTCAAACTACTGCCAAAAATATTCTTGATATCATATTAAATATTTTAAAATAAATACTACTGACTATTTCATGCAATGAATAAATTACAAAAATTGCCGAAACTGAGTGGTTAGATTATAATACACTTAAACTCAGTTCACTCTATAATTTAGTTTTAAAATTACTTCTTCAGACAAATACTGAATGATCTCACTTATATGTGGGACCTAATAAATAGGGACAGAGTGGGAGTAAAGTGAATTGCTAATTGGATATGGTGTGTTATATCAAAACAAGGAACTCTAGGGAAGAAGTAGGGGGTGAGGAATGGAACAAAATTTGGGAAGGATATCCTGGTGCATAATAAAATTATACTCAGGTGACAATAACTACACTGTAAAGCATCAACCTCCTCAATAAAAAAATTACTTCATCTGTTACTATTATAGAATTAGCTAATTGTAACATAATGTAGTAAGTGTAGCCTCTTGGTTGTTTTTTCCTAAGATGTTATACTAAAACATCTAAGTGTGACCTTCATGATGTTTTTATATTACTTTCCAATTAATGAAAATTTTGTTATCTAGAAATAACATTCTTTTTGAGTTTGAACTTGTGTGGATTACTACAGTAACACATAGCAGTGTTGATATGTGAAAGACAATGAGAAATAGGTTAAGCATGTATGGAAATTACACCTTTCACTCCAGCTTTCTTCTCCTTTCTATTAGTTTAACTAGCTGTATTTAACCTTTGTTTAATATAGAAGCCTGTTAGGTATGAAAAAATATTTTTTTATATTTCATATTAATTTTTCAATCTTTATAGAAGTAGAAGCCAGAGAAGATTCTTCAGACTCTCAAATATAACAGAAAGGATTTTGGCTTTCTGCATCAGAGTCACTTCCAGGTCTTAAGCCTTAAGGCTGTCATGTTATGAATTATATTTTAGTGGGTTTTTTTTGATATATTATGAAGAGAATGGAGTCAAAAGACCCTGGCTAAAAAAATGCTGCTATTTATTTATTTATTTACATTTTTTGTGATTCCAGGTTGATTTTCCAAATAGAAAGAAAAAGACAGAGGGATAGAAACAGGAGAAAGATACCACAGTACTGATCCTTCTCTCAGTATGGTGGGGCCATATTCAAACCTGGGTTGTTTACATGGCAAAGTAAATGCACTATACATCTGAGATATTTTGCCAACCTGAAAAAAATGCTATGAGGAGTAGCTCACAAAATAATTCTAATAATTTTAGTTGCTTTGTGTAGTAAATGTGACAATGCCTACACTGTAGAGCATTAATCCTTCCAATAAAAAAGGTTAAAAATAGGAGTCGGGCAGTAGCACCGTGGGTTAAGCCGCATGTGGCATGAAGCGCAAGGACTGGACTAAGGATCCCGGTTAGAGCCCCCAGCTCCCCACCTGCAGGGGAGTCGTTTCACAAGCAGTAAAGCAGGTCTGCAAGTGTCTTATCTTTCTCTCCCCCTCTCTGTCTTCCTCTCCTGTCTCCATTTCTCTCTGTCCTATCCAATAACTACAACAATAAAACAACAAGGGCAACAAAAAGGGATAGATAAATAAATAATTTTTTTTTTAATTTTTTTTTAATATTTATTTTATTTATTCCCTTTTGTTGCCCTTGTTGTTTTATTGTTGTAGCTATTATTGTTGTTGTCATTGTTGGATAGGACAGAGAGAAATGGAGAGAGGAGGGGAAGAAAGAGAGGAGGAGAGAAAGATAGACACCTGCAGACCTGCTTCACCGCCTGTGAAGCGACTCCTCTGCAGGTGGGGAGCCGGGGTTCGAACCGGGATCCTTATGCCGGTCCTTGTGCTTTGCGCCACCTGCGCTTAACCCGCTGCACCACAGCCCGACTCCCTAAATAAATAAATATTTAAAAAAACTTTCAAAAAAAGGTTAAAAATAAAAGAATTAATTAATGAATACATACATAATATGTTCTTAGGATTCTCCAGAAAAAGAGAATCAATAGGAGATATACATATATACATATATAGGTACAGAGATAGAGATAGGAGAGTGATTATGGTGTCTGAAAAAACAAAATATCTAGGTGAGTGCTTGGGGCCAGGCAGTAGCGCAGCAGGTTAAGAGTACATGGCCACATGGCTCAAAGCACAAGGACAGAAGTAAGGATTCTGGTTCTAGCCCCCTGCTCGAGCCCCCCACCCCGCTACCCACCTGCACAGGAGTCACTTCACAAGTGGTGAAGCAGGTCTACAGGTGTCCATCTTTCTCTCCACCTCTCTCTTCCCCTCCTCTCTTGATTTCTCTCTGTCTTATGCAACAACAATGACAGCAATAACAATAAGAAGAAGAACAACAATGATAAACAAGGGCAACAAAAGGGAAAAAATATCCTCCAGGAGCAGCAGATTCATAATGCAGACACCAAGCCCTAGCAATAACCCTGGAGGCAAAAAAAAAAAAAGAAATGAATGAATAAATATATACATAATATGTGAGGGGGAAAGTATCTTAGGGTTCTCTAGAGAAAGAGAATCAATAGGAGATACAGATATAGATATAGGTATAGAGCTAGGAAAGTGACTATGGACCGACCAGTCAACACCCATGTTCAGCAGGGAAGCAATTACAGAAGCCAGACCTTCCACCTTCTGCAACCCACAATGACCCTGGGTCCATGCTCCCAGAGGGATAGAGAATGGGAAAGCTATCAGGGGAGGGGGTGGGATATGGAGATTGGGTGGTGGGAATTGTGTGGAGTTATACCCCTCCTACCCTATGGTTTTGTTAATTTTTCCTTTCTTAAATAAAAAATAAATTAAAAAAAAAAGATCTTTGTGAGTGAGTTGGCTGAAGATGCAGGTGAAGGCTGACATTTCAGTTTAGATTCAAAGGCAGGAACAAATTAATTTCCAGCAAGAAAATCCTCTCTTATTCCAGGTAGGGTCAGACTTCTTGCTCTACTCAAAACTTCATTGAGCTGAAAAGAACCACGTGTTAGGAAGCACACTAGATAGTATTCAACCTACTGACTTAAATCTTACCCAAGGAACCTTCACAGAAATACCCAGAATAATGTATCTTACAATTACTCTCATCTGATATATGAAATTAAACCATCACAATAAAGCATTAATGATAAACAAAAAAAGATTTCTCCCTCACATGATAAATTTTCACTCAAGATGGATCTTCATTGCAATGGTAAAGCAAATTACTATTTCTGGACAGAAAGGATTGTTTTTTCTTTCAGAGTGTGACACTGACATTTACATGAGAAATAATTTTTCAGAATGTTTACCATGCTTTCCCTCCAAGCATGTTATCACCAAGCATGATTGAGTAAAGTTTTAAGCTGAAGTGTAACTGATTTTTTCCTGGAGCCAGAAGATCACACATGTATAAGTTCAACACTCTGGACTACATTTTCTTTTCTTCCTTTTTTTTTAATTTCTCAAAGGCAGAGAGAGTAGGATAGATATCATAGCAACAGAGCTCCACCAGACCCATAACACCATTCATGAATGCCAACGATTAAACCTGAGTCATGTGCATGGCCAGGCACACAGCCTACCTATCTAGTTCACTTTCCAATCTCATGTTTACGTTGTTGTTATTATGTTAAATTGAATAAATGCTGCTTTACAAAACTGTGTTGTCTCAAGGGTACAATTTCAGGCTTTAGTACATTTTAATATGAAAACTAAAAATGTGAATCTACCTTTGGCTCATTCATCTGTTTGGTAATGATCAATTAATCTTTTATTTATTTGTTGTTTTAGGAAAATATCTGTCAGAGATTTCATAGCATGATTTTAGAAATCACATAAAACTATGTCTTTTGTCTATTACTTGTTGTTGTTTCCATAAGAAACAACAAACTAGAGAGTAGAATCACATGGTTCAATGACCTAATAAAATCTGAGTGTCAAATGCCTACTAGTCAAATTTTTGCTTTTAGGCTAATTTTTAAATTCATCATATTTGCTATATTATTTATGCCAATAGAAAGAGTCAAATCACATTATAAAATTGGTCATTTTTCATGACTATAAAACTATTTTGAAGAATCTATACCATTATTTTATAGTGAATTTAATGATTCAGTAGAATATATCTGAACTACTAATACATCTAACAAATGTTATATGCACAGCACTATTGTCACAATAATAAGAATATGATTATTAATAATACTATACAAATTATTTGAACATGTTAAACAAATTTAAATAGAGTTTATGGCATTACATAGTCCTTGAAAACATAATGCTTTTCAGAACACTCATTATTGTTATAACTTAGATTTAGGAAATATGTAAGTTTTGAAAAACTGCTCTATGAGTTCAGATACTTTTTGGAATGTACCAAAAGACCAGAGAATGGAATGGCTGGTAAAAAGAATAAACATCTGATTTCAAGAACAGGTTTCTGCCTTCATCTAATATACATATTGAGTTTCTGAGAAAAATGTTTATAATAACTAAATACAACTAGAAAAAGAAGCATGAAACAAAATATTTGTTTGAGTGACATCACAAAATTAACCAGTAATATAGCAAGAATAAGAATCTAGTCTCCAGGGAGTCGGGCGGTAGTGCAGTGGGTTAAGCGCAAGTGGCGCAAAGCGAAAGGACCAGCATAAGGATCCCGGTTCGAAACCCCAGCTCCCCACCTGCAGGGGAGTCGCTTCACGGGCTGTGAAGCAGGACTGCAGGTGTCTATCTTTCTCTCCCCCTCTCTGTCTTCCCCTCCTCTCTCCATTTCTCTCTGTCGTATCCAACAACGAACAGCATCAACAATGTCAATAATAATAACCACAACCAGGCTGCAACAAAAGGGGAAAAAAACACCTATGGACATCTAATCTTTGATAAGGAGGCCCAAAGCATTAAGTGGAAAAAGGAGGCTCTCTTCAATAAATGGTGCTGGGAAAACTGGGTTGTAACATGCAGAAGAATGAAATTGAACAACTTTCTCTCACCAGAAACAAAAATCAACTCCAAATGGATCAAAGACCTAGATGTCAGACCAGAAACAATCAAATACTTAGAGGAAAACATTGGTAAAAGAGTTTCCCACCTACACCTCAAGGACATCTTTGATGAATCAAACCCAATTGCAAGGAAGACTAAAGCAGAAACAAACCAATGAGACTACATCAAATTGAAAAGCTTCTGCACATCCAAAGAAACTATCACATAAACAAAGAGACCCCTCACAGAATGGGAGATCTTCACGTGCGATACATCAGACTAGAAACTCATCACCAAAATATATAAAGGGCTCAGCAAACTTAGCACCAAAAACGCAAATGACCCCATCCAAAAATGGGCAGAGGATATGAACAAAACATTCACTAAAGAGGAGATCCAAAAGGCTAACAAACATATGAAAAACTGCTCTAGGTCACTGATTGTCAGAGAAATGCAAATTAAGACAACACTAAGATACCACCTCACTCCTGTAAGAATGGCATACATCAAAAAGGACACCAGCAACAAATGCTGGAGAGGCTGTGGGACAGAGGAACCCTTTTACATTGCTGGTGGGAATGTAAATTGGTACAGCCTCTGTGAAGAGCAGTCTGGAAAACTCTCAGAAGGCTAGACATGGACCTTCCATATGATCCAGTAATTCCTCTCCTGGGGTTATACCCCAAGGACTCCATAACACCCAACCAAAAAGAGGTGTGTACTCCTATGTTCATAGCAGCACAATTCATAATAGCTAAAACCTGGAAGCAACCCAGGTGCCCAACAACAGATGAGTGGCTGAGAAAGCTGTGGTATATATACACAATGGAATACTATGCAGCTATCAAGAACAATGAACCCACCTTCTCTGACCCATCTGGGACAGAGCTAAAAGGAATTATCTTAAGTGAGCTAAGTCAGAAAGATAAAGGTGAGTATGGGATGATCCCACACATCAACAGAAGTTGAGTAAGAAGATCTGAAAGGGAAACTAAAAGCAGGACCTGACCAAATTGTAAGTAGGGCACCAAAGTAAAAACCCTGTGGTGAGGGGTAGACATGCAGCTTGCTGGGACAGTGGGGGGTGGGAGTGGGTGGGAGGGATGGGTCACAGTCTTTTGGTGGTGGGAATGGTGTTTATGTACACTCCTAGTAAAATGTAATCATATAAATCACTAGTTAATTAATACAAGAAGGGGAAAATTAATTGTATGTCTCGAAGTTTTTCAAAACACAAACTGAATCTTTTTAATATATAGGCTGTGTAATTGATATGCAGACTCTCTCAAAAGCCAAGTAGATCAGAAGCAACCAATAGCACAGCTATATACAAGATACTGGGTACTGTACAGCAAACTCTAACAAAAGGACTTTTCAAAGTTAACCCAATTACCAAATAATGTGATGATAACATTAACTATTAATTGTCTTTTTGAACCCTAAGACAGCAGGAACCTCACATCTCCACTATAGAACCTCTACTTCCCCCAGTCCTGGAACCATTGGATAGGACCCACTTTCCCATATGCCTCTCCCAATCCATATCAAATAATATTGCATCTGCTGATCACAACCTAACCAACACAACGATTGCCACCTCAACATGCTTCACTTCAGACTGTGTCCAGAGACTTCACGTGTGGAATGTCAACCCTTCAGCTTCATTACTCAGGTGAGACCTTTCCTTTCATAGTATACTCTAATTCCATCTCAGGTGGTTCACTTTCTAACAAAGTCCCAAAACCTAGATATACACCAGTTTCTGTGAGAGAAAGCATATGTTCACACATATCCGTAAACTACTGCAAAATATATACCTGAAAGCAGAAGCACACTAGAGTTTGCAGTGATTACCCCCCTAACACTTCCTCTCCACTATTCCAAGCTTTGGGTCCATGATTGCTCAACAATTTGTTTGGCTTTATATGTTAACTCTCTTTTCAGTCACCAGGTTCCAGATGTCATCAGGATGCTGGCCAGGCTTCCCTGGACTGAAGACCCCACCAATGTGTCCTGGAGCTCAGCTTCCCCAGAGACCCACCCTACTAGGGAAAGAGAGAGGCAGACTGGGAGTATGGACCCACCAGTCAATGCCCATGTTCAGCGGGGAAGCAATTACAGAAGCCAGACCTTCTACCTTCTGCAACCCACAATGACCCTGGGTCTATGCTCCCAGAGGGATAGAGAATGGGAATGCTATCAGGGGAGGGGGTGGGATATGGAGATTGGGTGGTGGGAATTGTGTGGAATTGTACCCCTCCTACCCTATGGTTTTGTTAATTAATCCTTTCTTAAATAAAAAAGAAAAAAAGGGGGCAGGGAAATGGCCTCCAGGAGAGGTGGATTCATGATGCAGGCAGGGAGCCCAGCAATAACACTGGAGGGGAAAAAAAAAAAAAAAGAATCCAGTCTCCTCAATCAAAACAGTGGTCTTCACTGTCATTCTCTTATTTAGAAAAGAGCAAAGTTTAGAGAATAGGATCCTATTAAGAAAATAAAGCTATAAAACTGTAGAAAGGAGGTCTAAGAAATATGTCATAAGATTTCTGACATGAGAAAGATAAATGGAAGAGGAATATATGGAATATTTCTAATGGTACTTGATTCCTGTAAAAAAAGATAATTTTAAAAATTACTTACACTGTTGCAGGAGTTTAAAATAAAAGATACTTAGTGTATCAAATGGACAAACAGATTTTGGTGTATTAAAACTGATTATTCAGTAATCTTATAAGACTCAACATCATTTTCACACAATTTCCTTGCTCTTACTGCAGTTATTTCAGTTGAAAAGTTAGAATCCACTTGTCAGATTCATCCTCTGAACACTCCATTTCCCAGCCAAAACTATACCAAAAAAAGTACCAACTGTTGACCTTTTAAATTCATCGCTCTTTGTTACTTCAATCATAGAAAAAATACTTAGGAAAATATGTCTCTTTCATCTCTGTGTGGTAGTGAATACTAAGCTCTTCCTACAGAAGCTGGCAACCCTCAGTTCCTTTTCTCACTTGTGAAAAATGCTTTGAAAAAGCCTAAGTTCTCAGCCTTCTATTTCCTTCTTTACTTAAAATGAGGAAATGATTTGTAGAAAGGGAAAAAAAAACAATAAAAGGATTCATTTATTGTCTACTTAGCTGGTCTGAATTATCTCCTAATCTATGTCTTTACTGAGTTTGGGAACTCCTCCAGTCCACTCTCAGCAATTGACAGAGCCAGCTATTTTGTGCATTTTTGCTCTCATAACCAACCTGGGAATTGGTAAAACATAAATGCAAAATTTTCTTCAATGTGTGCCAGATGCTCGGGGTAAAATTTCTATATAAAATGGAGCCAAGGAACAGATTAAAAAAAAATCAAAACGATATCTGTGTGTGTGTGTGTGTGTGTGTGTGTGTGTGTGTGTGTGTGTGTGTGTGTGTGTGCAGGAGTTGAGCAGTAGCGCAGTGGGTTAAGGGCATGTGGCACAAAGTTCAAGGACCAGCGTTAAGGGTCCCAGTTCGAGCCCCCAGATCCCCACCTACAGGGGATTCGCTTCACAGGCAGTGAAGCAGGTCTACAGGTGTCTATCTTTCTCTCCCCCTCTGTCTTCCCCTCCTCTCTCCATTTCTTTCTGTCCTATCTAACAACGACGACAACAATAACTACAACAATAAAAAAACAAGGGCAACAAAGGGGAAAATAAATAAAAATTAAAGAAAAAAGAGAAAAATAAAAGCACACATTCAATATTGGATTACTTCACGTTATTCTCACATCAAATTACTGTTGTAACCATAGTTATTTAAGCAAATACGAAAATGCTTTTGCATTCCCTAAGAAACCACAGATTAAAGAGAGCTCTAACATTTATTAAGCACTTGTGACATGCCAGTTGTTGTACTGAGCATTTTATTATTTAATCTTCAGTTCAGCCAGTGAAATGGACATACTTTCCAAATGCTATGATGTAGAGTTCAAATAAGTTGACTGAGGTTGCAGAGTTATCCATCAAAATATGAAGCCTGCATCCTCTAGGTCTAACTAGATAATTATTATAACTATTTTATTCTTCCCACAATAAATAACAAATAAAAGTACTACAAAGGTATTAACCATTAAATTGCAGTTTCTTTCTTTATGTAGACATGGGAGAAACCAATGTCAGTCTCAGTACCCAGGTTAACTGAATTTTTCCCAAACACATGATTATTTTTATCCTTTACCACCTTTACTACCATGTGTAGCCATCTTATGGCAGTAAAAGAAAAAAAAATCTTATAGCTCTCACCCAGAAACATTTTTCCTGACATTCTCATTTAATTATAATTTTATATTATTTCATTGTCTTGTTTATTATATATATATATATATATATATATATATATATATATATATATATATATAATACCTACGTGAAAGGTTTTCAGGACAGTAAGAAGGAAATGTTCAATCATAAATAAAAATTGGACCGTTAGAATCTGGAAAAGTGAAAAGAGTAATACAAAGAAAAGAGAACATGTTATGATGAAAATAACTCAAATAATTTGTGTGGGGAATAATTCACAAGGGTTAAAGTGAAAACATCTTCAAGGATTATTGAAAGTGTTCACAGGATTCTTTCTCATAACTTTAATTTTTCACAAAAGTTTTGTTTATCTCAAAAACAAATTGGAAATTTTAACTTCAGTTTAATTTCTGAAGTTGTCTAGAAAGCATAAAAACACAAATCACTGGTAAGAAAGAGGGAAAACTGTTAAAAGAACATGTAGCTTCTAATAATTTGAGTTTTTCCTAAAAAAAGAACAAAGGTAAATAAGGTATTTATCATTTATCATAGACATCCCAAGTGAACTAGATGGACTAAAATACATAATAAGCAGTGATCTTGAAATTCAGTCTACTGAAATACCAAACCCGACAAAACATATCAAGTTGTCTTCCCTTCCTCACTCCTTCCTTTTTTTTTTTCCCCTTACTTATTTTGCTACTGGGGCTTTGTACTGCATGATGATTCCAATACTCTAAACACCACTTTTTTGCTTTTTCTTCTTCTGGCAAAGACAGAGCAAAAAACAGAGGACACTGTTCCACCACTTGTAAAGTTTCTCTCTTACAGGTGAGGACCAGGGGCTTAAACCCAGCTCCTCACACAATGTAAAATGGTGAAACAGTCCTGCAGGTATGTCTCTCTTTTTCCCCTCTTCAAGTTTCTTCCAACATGAAGACCCCAATCTCATCTCATATATTCTTACCTTTAGGCTCTGGTTATTGAACAAATTTTTCTGCTGTATTGTTTTTTTTTTAAATTATTGAGGGATTAATAGGTTACAATAGACAGTAAAATACAATAGTTTGTACATGTGTGACATTTCTCAGTTTCCACATAATATTTCACCCCCACTAGGTCCTTCTCTGCCATCATGTTCTAGGACCTGAGTCACCACCCCCACCCCACAACCCAGAGTCTTTTCTTTGGTGCAATGCACCAACTCCAGTCCAAGTTCTGCTTTTTATTTTCCCTTATGTTCTTATTTTTCAACTCTGCTTTATATCTTAATGCTTTTCAGCCACCAAGTTGCAGATGCTACCATGATGCTAACCTGACATCCCTGGACAGATAACCTCAACAATGTGTCCTCTCCAGAGCCCTAACCCACTAAGGAAAGACAGAAACAGACTGGGGATATGGATCGACACCTATGACCAGTGGAGAAGGAATTAGGAAAGTGAGTCCTTCCACCTACTGTCCCATAAAGATCTTTGGTCCATACTCCCTGAGGGATGAAGAGTAGGGAAGCTTCCAATGGAGGGGATGGGATACAGAACTCCAGTTCTTCTTCTAGCATTTGCCCTTCTTCTGTAGCCAGTCAACAGCATCAGGTTGAGCCCGATGTAAAGTTTCGAGAACTCCTTTGAATCTGGAGAGGTGGCAGTCGTTGACTATGTGGGTCATAGTCTGTCTGGAGCCGCAGGAGCAGTTCGGGTCATCTCTGGCTCCCCAGCAATGGAACATAGAGGCGCACATGCCATGTTCGATAGCGATTGAGGAGGGCCCAATCATAACATGCTAGGTCAAAGCCGGGTTGACGCTTGCAGGGGTCTGTGATGAGGTGTTTGTTCTTTACCTCAGCTGACTGCCAACTCTGTTTCCAAGAGTCTGGAACAGAGAAGTTCAGTGTAGGCGTAGGGGACCAGATTGGGTGATGAGACGTCAAGCGTTGGACAGGGTGGGCAAAGATATCCGCGTATATTGGCAGGTCCGGTCGAGCATAGACGTGGGAAATGAACTTAGATGATGCCGCATCCCAACGAATATCTGGCGGGGCGATGTTGCTAAGAACTGGCAGCCATGGAACCGGGGTGGAACGGATGGTTCCAGAAATTATCCTCATGGAGGAATATAATTTGGAATCGACCAAGTGGACATGGGGGCTACGGAACCATACTGGGGCACAGTATTCTGCAGTGGAATAGCATAATGCCAGAGATGATGATCGCAGTGTGGAAGCGCTCACGCCCCATGAGGAACTAGCCAGTCTTGCAATGATGTTATTCCTTGCACCCTCCTTTGCTGCAGTTTTTATGAGATGTTCGTGAAATGACAGGGTGCGATCGAGTGTAACGCCAAGATAGACTGGCTGGGCTTCATGCCGGATTCTCGTATCGCCAAGCTGCACATTAAGCTCATGCGAGGCCGAGGCATGGTGTAGATGGAAAACAGATGATACCGTTTTTGCAGTGCTAGGAATTAGTCGCCATTTTTTACAGTAATCAGATATCAGAGACATGTCTTTCGTGAGTGTTTCCTCAAGGATATTGAACTTGGATGCCTGAGTTGCACAGCAGATGTCATCGGCGTAGATGAACTTCCTTGAAGAAGTTTCTGGGAGGTCATTGATGTAAATATTAAATAGCGTAGGAGCCAGAACAGAGCCCTGGGGGAGGCCACTTGAGACAAGTCTCCATCTGCTAGACTTGTCACCCAGAAGCACCCGGAATCTTCTGTTTTGGAGAAGAAACGATATAGTGTTGGCCACCCATGGAGGCAGGCATCTTGAGATCTTGACTAGGAGACCACGGTGCCAGACCGTGTCATAGGCTGCCGTGAGATCAACAAAGACAGCACCCGTCTTTAAATTCTTCTGGAATCCATTTTCAATGTAAGTTGAGAAGGCCAGGACTTGTTCGCAGGTAGATCTTCCTGGGCGGAAACCAGCTTGGGCGGGTGATAGGAATTTCTCTGTAAAAGAAGAAATACGTGACAGAAGCAGTCTCTCAAGGAGTTTGTAACACACGGAGAGGAGAGAAATTGGTCTATAGCTGGCGGCCAGTGTTGGGTCTTTCTTTGGTTTCAAAACTGCTATTATCTTGGCACGACGCCAAATTTTGGGCACAGATTCGGATTCCAAGATGTGGGACAGGAATGTAGTGAGCCACTTCTTTGCCATGGGGCCCAAGTTAAGAATGAGTTCTGGGGTGATGTTATCATAGCCAGCAGCTGTTCCTGGTTTAACCCTCTTCAAAGCGTCTTCCAGTTCAGACAGTGTAAAGGGAGAGAGTTTTGCAAGCAGCATATGGTTGGGTTATGTTTTCTGATCCATCCCACCACCCTGTGCCTTTTGATGGGTGAGTTTAAGCCATTGACATTTATTGATATTATGGATTTAATGTATTGTAGTGCCATTGTTCTAAAAAAATTTGTTTACTCTGATATATTGCAAGTATTATAGTGATGTTCTTGTTTATAAGAGGTCTTTTAGTACCTCTTTCAGGGCCGGCTTGGTGATGGTTGCCTCCTTTAACTGTTGTTTGTCTAAGAAGGTTTTGATCCCTCCATCTAGTTTGAATGAAAGTCTAGCAGGATATATTATCCTTGGTTGAAACCCTTTTTCATTCAGAGCTCGATAGATATCTTGCCACTCCCTTCTGGCTTTTAGAGTTTGAGTGGAGAAGTCTGCAGATAATCTTATGGGTTTTCCCCTGTATGTGACTTTTTGTTTCTCTCTTGCAGCCTTTAGGATCCTTTCTTTATCCTTACTTCTTCTCATTGTGACTATGATGTGTCTTGGTGTCTTCAGCTCTGGGTTGATTCTGTTTGGTACTCTCTGGGCCTCTTGAACCTTGATATCCTTTCTGTTATTCAGGTCTGGGAAGTTTTCTTCTATTATTTCCTCTAGAATGTTTGCTTCCCCTTCCTCTCTTTCTTCCTCTGGCAGGCCAATTATACGAATGTTCCTTCTTTTGAGATCATCCCATATGTCTCTGTTGTTGTTTTCAGGGTCTCTCAATCTCTTTTTAAGCTCTTTCACCTCTTTCTTCGTTTTCTCTAACTCATCCTCTGTCTGACTAATTCTGTTTTCTGCTTCTGTTAGTCTGCTTTCCCATGCCTCAGCTTCTTTCTTCATTACAGCTATTTCAGCTTTCAGTTCTCTAATTGCCTCAAGATAATCAGTATTTTCCTTGGGGGTCTCAACTGTTGTTTCCCTCATATTGCCATTCCTTTCCTCCAATGTTGTTTTCATTTCTGTGATTAATAAGTTTATTATTGCTTGCATACTTTTCTTATCTATGGTTACTTCTGGCTGATTTGTAGTTTCTTCTGGGCTGTTGTCTTCATTCATTGGAGTAGCAGTTTTATTTGTTTTTAATCTACCGTTTTTTTTTTTATTTATGTGTTTCTCTTTTTTTTATGCTCTGTTGTTCCTCAGTTGTTGTGTCTTGAGTACAAGTAACACTGTACTAAATACCTTTATGACAATTTCACTCACCAACCTCAGGAATTACAGTAGCAACTGAAGTAAGTATTGAAGTAGTTTAATCGTTACCAGTTAGCCAAACAATTTCTCCAGTCCGTGAAATAATAGTAACCAAATCCCAGTGAAGAAAGAGAAAAGAAAGATAGGATAGCAAGAATAGACAGTTATGCAAATCTACTATCCACTGTATCTTCTAGGGGTAACAAGAGGGGAAAGGGAACTAGAGCAGAAATACACACATAGAGAGTCCACTCTGAGTCAGATTTCTTCCCCAAAGTAATTCACAAATTCAGAAAGGCAAAGAAGAAAGAAGAAGTGTATGACAAGATTTTAAAAAAAAAAGAGAGAGAGAGAGGCAAGAGAGAGAAAAGGGAGAAGATAAGAAAAAGAGTTGTAATTAAAGATCAGTGCAAGGAACTTCCCAAATGTGTATCAGTGAATTCAAAAAAAACACCCTGTTTGGTGGTATGGGGTATCCTGCTAGGAGCTGATCCCCAGGGACTGCTTATGGGGGGGGGGCGGGAAGGAGGTATGCTTGAAAATTAAAAGGAAGAAAAAAGAATTTTTTCCCCTTTTTTCCCTACTCTAATTCTTAACCCAAATTAAGTCATAGTCATCTCTTTGTCACCGCTATGATCCCTTATTGGCTGGCCTGCTAAAGCCAGAAAATCCTATTGTTTCCAGGGAATGTGTTTGGAGCTCAGCGGCTAGCAGCTTCTCTGTCCGCCATCTTCCGGGAAACCCCCCCCTCCAGACTTTTTTAAAGGATTTCTCGAAAATGAAAACTAGCTCCTAGTCCTTTGATCCAATGAGAGCTATACTCAAGAAGTCTTTGGATCTGCCCTCAGGGTCGCGGTGGTCCCTGGAGACTCCCAAGAGAAAGCCCCCGAGCTAAAGTGCTCCCTCCGGGTCCTCTGCCGGCTGGCCAGCAGCGCTCTGCAACCAGCGGAGGAGCCGCCTTCCTGGGCGGAGGACAATGCCCGGCGCACTCGCCTTGCCCGGCGCCGCCCGCCCATAGTCCGTGCCACCTTTACTCTAATTCTTAACCCAAATTAAATTATAATCACCTCTTTGGTGTCACCCCTTATTGACAGGCCTGCTAAAGGCAGAAAATCCTACCGTTTCCAGAAGATGTGATCAGAGAACACGCTGTTAGCAGCTTCTCAGTCTGCCATCTTCCCCTCCCCCCCAGGGAGAGAGTTTTGGAGATGGACAAGATAAACGGAAGTGGGATGACAACTCATGGGAAATTTCTCTTTTCTAGACTGGGTCGATGTTAGCACATCCAACTTGAGTTAGGTGACTGGCCACTGAGTTTGGAGATACAGGAGGATGGGAGATGGGAGAGGGTTGGCTACCGGCAGCCAGTCTGTGAAGAAGCTTCCAGGCCTTCATACTTGAGTGGGTGAAGTTCAGACATTCCGTGAGTTGTTGCCAGCGGGCTTGGCGTGCTGCATCCAGGTAGGCAATGAGATGGTCAGCCACATCTGGGTCGCCCGACTCATCACACTGCTTTAGTAGTTGCTCGCATTCAGCATCAAGAACTCCAGTGATGGGAACTGTATGGAATTGTAGCCGTTTTTTTTTTTTTTTTTTTTTTTTTTTTTTTAAATGTTTAGCTTTTTTTTTTTTTTTAAGATACTTTTTATTTATTTATTTATTTATTTATTCCCTTTTGTTGCCCTTGTTGTTTTATTGTTGTAGTTATTATTGATGTCGTTCTTGTTGGATAGGACAGAGAGAAATGGAGAGAGGAGGGGAAGACAGAGAGGGGGAGAGAAAGACAGACACCTGCAGACCTGCTTCACCGCCTGTGAAGGGACCTGCCTGCAGGTGGGGAGCCGGGGGCTCGAACCGGGATCCTGACACCGGTCCTTGAGCTTAGCGCCACTTGCGCTTAACCCGCTGTGCTACAGCCCGACTCCCAATTGTAGCCGTTTTATCCCACAATTTTGTCAATTATTATTGAATCACTAATAATTTAAAAAAAAACTAAAAGTAGAATAATTACAAAAAAAAAAAAAGAAAAGAAGAAAAGGCCCACGTGGTGGTGTACTGATTGAGCACATATGTTACAATGTGCAAGGACCAAGGTTCAATTCCCTGGTCCCCAACTGTGGGGGAAAGCTTCACAAGTGATGAAGTAGTGCTGCAGGTGTCTCTCCCACTTCCTCTCAATTTCTGACTGTCTTTAGCCAATAAATAAATAAAAGTAATATTTTTTATAAAAAACTCTGAGATATTTTAGTGAGAGTAAGAGTTAAGAGATCTCTTTTTTCAACTATCCATGATGCAAAAATATTTTTTCTTTCTTTTTTTTTTTTTTGCCTCCAGAGTTATTGCTGGGGGCTCAGTGACTGCACTACAAATCCACTCCTCTTGGAAGCTATTTTGTCCCTTTTGTTGCCCTTCTTTTTAATCATTATTATTATTGTTGTTGTTACTGCTGTAGTTGTTGGATAGGACAGAGAGAAATGGAGAGAGGAGGGGAAGACAGAGAGGGGAAAAGAAAGACAGACACTTGCAGAACTGCTCCACCACCTGTGAAGCTACCCCCCTGTTGGTGGGGAGCTGGGGGCCCAAACTGGGATCCCTAAGATGGCCCTTGTGCTTCGCGCCATGTCCACTTAACCCACTGTGCTACCACCCAGCCCCCAGAAAATATTTATTACAATTTACATATAATGCATGTTCTCTATTTTAAATTTAAGTACTTCAGCTTACACTGGTTAAAGTTCCTTCGTCCAAATGATCTTTTACTGTCTTGGCTGTTACAAAATCTTTTTTTTTCGTACTTTACCTAGTTCAACTTTTCCATTGTTTAGGTTCATGCTATTAGTCTTAATTACATCCCATTGAACTTCCCTAAACAATTCCTTTCTGTATCCTTTATTTTTCACAGGAAAAAAAGCACTTTATTTGATGGACAAATTTATTGTTCTCCCTGTCAGCAATTTACTCTGAGTCTACTCCCCATGACCCTTTTAAAGACTTTAATTATTGGGCTTGCTTTGTCCCCATTATCCAAGCATAATTACTGACATCACAAAACTGGGTTGAGTAACAAACAATGTGGTTATTTTCATTTAAAACACTTATCACAGGAGCAAGGTGGTGGCACACTCACTAGAGAACACACTTCCACATCTGAGAGCCCACATTCAAGCTCCCATTACCCATATGAAGAAGGGACACTAATTTTTTTCTTGACTGATATTGACTTTTTTTTTCATTTCTTTATTGAGGGATTAGTGGTTTACAGTTGACAGTAAAATATAATAGTTTGCATTTGTATAATATTTCCTCATAACACTACAACCTCCACTAGGTCCTCCTCTGCCATCATGTTCCAGGACCTGAACCTTCACCCTGACCCCTGAGTCTTTTACTTGGGTGCAATACACCAACTCCAGTCCAAGTTCTGCTTAAAGTTTTTTCAACTTCTGTCTGTGAGTGAGATCATCCCATATTCATCCTTTTGCTTCTGACTAATCTCATTTATCACGGTATCTTCAAGCTCCATCCAAGATAGGGTTAGAATGTTCCTACTGATGACCACAGAATGTGAGGTCAGATCTACAGGGATTCAGAGGTCACATAGGCTCCTAGGCTGAATATGGGCCCCAGATCAGATCAGATCAAATCAAATCAATAGGGTTTACAGTCAACAATATTTATACACCTTTTCCATATTTGGGAGCTACTCTCTTCCCAGATCCACCTGCTGGTCCTTTTTCCAGCTATAACATCATCTCCCAAAGCAATAACTAGGATCCACCTGAATATCAGATTTCAGACTCAGGGAAAAAAAAAACTAGTATAGCCACAGGCCCTTTGGAATATAACTAAAATATGCCTACTAGCTATCTACAGAACGGAGACTCCCTCCCCAACTCTTCATCTGCACTACTCCAGCCTTTAGATTTATGATTAGTCAACACTTGTTTGGCTTTATATGTTAACTCTCTTTTCAGCCACCAGGTTCCAGATGCTAGCATGATTCCAACCAGACTTCCCTGGACAGACAACCCCACCAATGTGTCTTGGTTCTCCTATTCCCCAGAACCCAACCCCACTAGGGAAAGAGAGAGGCAGGCTGGGAGTATGGATCCACTGGTCACTGCTCATGTTCAGCGGGGAAGCAATTACAGAAGCAGGACCTACCTTCCACCTTCTGCATCCCACAATGACCTTGGGTTCATACTCCCAGAGGGTTAAAGAACAAGAAAGCTATCAAGAGAGGGGATGGGATACAGAGTTCTGGTGGTGGGAATTTTGTGGAGTTGTACCCCTTTTACCCTATGGTTTTGTCAGTGTTTCCTTTTTATAAGAAAGAAAGTGAACTCACCATCCCCTCCACTAGAAAGTTCCCTCTATTCTTTATCCCTCTGGGAGTATGGACCAAAGATCTTTATGGGGAGCAGAAGATGGGAGGCCTGCTTTCTGTAATTGTTTCTCCACTGAACATGGACATTGACAGGTTGATCCATACCCCAGTTTGTTTCTATCTTTCCCTACTGGTCAGGGATCTGGGGAGGTGGGGGTCCAGGACTCATTAGTGAGGTCAACTGCCCATGGAAGTTAGGTTGGCGTAATGGTAGCATCTGCGACTTGGTGTCTGAAAAAAGAATTAAGATACAAAGCAGAGCAAATTGCTTAATAACCAGGAACCTAAAAGCAAGAATATAGCAGATGAGATTTGGAGTCCTAATACTGGAAGTAGTTAGGAAGTCTATTTTAGGTATATTCCAAGGGGCCCCTAACTTCACTAAAATTTGACTGAACCTGATAACTAACATGCAGGTGGGCTGAAATTAAATTTTGTTTAATAAGAATTCTGTTATCTCTGGGCACAATTTCACATATCCCCCAAAATAAGTGCCTGCAAACCTCACCCATATCCTCTTAACACAGGCTGAATTTTTCATGACAACAAATTCTCTGCTCATTTCCACTATTCTCTGGACCCAACATAATGACCACCACATTATAGGTGATAAAAAAATATTTGTTGAGTAAGGAAATACCTAAAGCTGTATCTAAAAAACTCAGAACCTATATAATTTACAATCTCCTTTATTTCCTATTACCTCAGTCTTCTCTTCAAGCTCCATCTTTTGGTTTGGTTTGATAAAATTGCTTTTACTCTGATTAAAGTTAGTGGGAATACAGGTAATTATCAAGAAATGTCAGTCTGGGCACCGGAGCAGTGGCGCAGCGGGACCAGCAGAACCAGCATAAGGATCCCGGTTCGAGCCCTCAGCTCCTCACCTGCATGGGGGTCGTTAGGTAGATGGTGAAGCAGGTCTGCTGGTGTCTGTCTCCCTCTCCCCCTCTCTGTCTTCCCCTCCTCTTTCAATTTCTCTCTTTCCTATCCAACAACAATAGCAACAATAATGATAACAGCAATGATAAACAACAAGAGCAACAAAAAGGGAAAAAATAGCCTCCAGGAGCAGTGAACTCATGGTGCAGGCATCGAGTCCCAGCGATAACCCTGGAGGCAAATAGATAAATAAATGAATGAATAAATAATAAAAAATAAATGTCATTCCTACAGTACCAAGTTTCTGAAATGAAACTACTATCCAGTGAAGTAGGAACTGCTATTTAATTTCCCATTAAGAGATGAAGAAAATCATGCTGTGAAACTGAACTATCTTAATATCAAGAAGTGAGTTTATGAAAAAGCCAGATCTGAGCATAATGTCTCCTACTCTATAGCACCCTATAGTACACTAAATCTCTTTTAGATCAAATGTGGAGATGAATCAATGAACAAAGAAGTGATTAATTGTCCCTGCATTCTATCTTACTAATGGCATTTAATACATAATCATGAGCTTAAATCTACAGAGGGGCTGGTTTTCAACCAGAAAGAGCAGCCTATGAGTAGTGCCTAGTCTAAATGGCCTTTGCAAAAGATTTAACAGAGAATATTCTGAATTTCTGGAAAGCATAGCTGCCTATCCTCAAAGGCTCTTTCAATATCAAGTGACACATCTATTATTTCAAAAAGGGTCCTATATAGTGGAAAATTTAGAATCATAAGTGACTGATTATAGTCTCTCTCTATATATAAATAAAATTAATCTAACTTGGTCTTTCTTTTATACTATTCTGAAAAAGGATGAGCCCAGGAGATAATAATCAGAATATCAACATTTTGAACTCTATCAGCTTTTATTCATTTTTTTCCCTTTGAGTTTGCATTTTTACAGCATTGACTTTTCTCTAGAGTCAAAGAAAATAGCAATGGTAAATACTGAGCACTTCATGTTCCTGGAACAAACTACCAAAATGCCAGAAATGCCGGCTTCAGCATGTGCTGAGAAAGCATCCAGATGTTAGCCAGCTGAAACAATATATCTTAGAGCATTTAAATAGAAAATTTATCTTCATTTAAAATTGGAAATCAAAATGGAGTTCAGGATTTCCAATAAAAATCAAGAAACTCTAAATGTTCTGAATTTACAGAGTAATCTATGTCAGTTCTTTGTCAGAAGTAACTATATAGTTATTAGAACACTGAAAAAATTTTTAAATGAGATTCTAGGGAGTAGGGCAGTAGTGCAGCAGGTTAAATGCATGTGGCGCGAAGCGTCAGGACCAGCGTAAGGATCCCAGTTCGAGGCCCTGGCTCCCCACCTCCAGGGGAGTCGCTTCACAAGTGGTGAAACAGGTCTCTGTCTTCCCCTCCTCTCTCCATTTCTCTCTGTCCTATCCAACAATGACATCAATAACAACAATAATAACTACAATAATAAAACATGGGTAACAAAAGGGAATAAGTAAATAAATAAATAAATATAAAAAATTTAAAAAATGAGATTCTAGATATTACAATTTAACTCTCATTTCTATACACTGAGTTAGTAATCATGAAGATGCCTAATTTTATTTGGTTTATTTTATTTTATTTTATTTTTATCTTTAGGTGTCAAATCATGACTGAGGAATGAGACCATTAGCCCCAGTAGCAAGGGATGCAGGAGAGAAGAAAAGAAGATCATGGAGAGTAGAGCTACTTACTGCCAGGGCTGGGGGATGGAGAGAGTCTGTCATACCACACCCTATGGGAAAAAAATGCTGAGGAGCCCTGAAATCAGTACTGGTATACAAGATCACAGAAAAAAAAAAAGATTTAATCTCACAGAAATTAATTAAAGGAAAAATGGAATTTGAAATACGAATTAAAATATAAAGCATGACGTTTTTTAGAGTTTTCTAACATCAAGTAAGTCAGGATAGAGTGCAATAGATTCCCAAAGTGTGGCCCCTAGACACCAGCATTAGAATTATAGGGGATTTGATAAAAATTAATTAATAAAAGCCAAATTCTCAGTCTCATGTTCAATCGAACAAATATTCCTGGAAATAAATCTCAATCTATATTTTGTAGTAATATACCAGAGATGCCAATTTACACATCAGTTTGAAAATCTCTGAGATTTAAATAATTTTTGTGTAAGTAATATTTTTAGAGAAATCTGAAATCCAAGACATGATTAGTTTTTATTATAACAGTAGAATGAAGGAAGAAATCAGGCTAGCTTTTAAAAAACAGAAAGTAATTGCATTCTCTCCAACTTGTAGAAATAAAAAAGAGAGCTAGAACCAAGTTTCTCTTCATTTTCCTATTCTTTGTTCTAAAGACAAAGAGGAGAAATAGTAAAAGTCAACCAGCTTGCTTACAGACCATTAATGTATTTTTCAAAGGTCTCCTCAGCCCCCGCAGCCCTCAGTTGTCATGTTTTTTTCTAAAACCAAGGTCACTTTCCTTATCTGTTCTTCCTGTCTGCATACTGGGACATCTGTATTTTTGACAATAATCCAGAACCAGTCTTGAGCAAAACTGAAATGGGAAAGTGTTCCTACATAGCTAATTGAGAAGATTTGCTGCTTTTCTGTGACTGGCATAACAAACTACAACTGGATTACTAATACAAATCACATTTTATTATTCTCTCAAAAAAATATTCTTAAGGACAGGAGTTTAAAATAAAGGTGCTGACAGGGAGGTATACTCCATAAGGCTCTATCCCATGCTTCACTTTCATCTGGTTACTCCTTGAACTAGACATAGATCACTCCAGTCTGTCTTTACCAGGCATTCTCCCCATGTTTCTGTCTTTGCAAGGCTTATTATCTATGAATCAGCATTCAAATTTCACTCTTTTTATAAAAACAGTGTAGTCATTAGATGATTCACCCAGTATGAGGTCTAAACTCAATTGCATCTGCAAAGATCCTATTTCCAAATAAGGTCCTATTGACAAATTCTGAGGATTAGGCAAACACATCCTTTTCAAGGTCACCATTTAGCCCACTAAAGAGATAATGAACTTTCAAAATAGATTGTCACCTATATGAAATGGTTTACATGTAATCTCGCCTGAAATTAAACAGATTAAATCAAGTCTTTTAGACCATTCCCTGTTCAGAGAGTTAACTCGCAGGGTACAGTGCCTGCATTGTCATGCAGGCAACTCAGCTTCAAGCCCAGGCATCACCACATATGACATGCTATGGCCTTGAAGGAAGCTCCAGCTCTGTGGTGCTTCATCCTCTTGGATTCTATTTGTGTATCTCTCTATTTGAATGAAGGAAAAGGGAAGGAGAAAAAAGTGACCCCTAAGAGCAAAACAAAAAAAGACTATTCCCAAATAATGCTACAGTTTACAATTTGATAATCCTATTGGAATAATGGTTTCTTGGGCCTTGATTAAAGAGAAAAAAATACATAGGCAAACCTGTAGTAAGTCAAACATAAAATAGTCTATCTTCAATAGACTTCATCCACAAAAATGTTTTCTCCTGAAGGATAAAAATACATTTTTCGCAGCCAGGCAGTAGCACACTAGGTTAAGGACACACAGTGTGAAGCACAAGGACCTGTGCAAAGATCCCGGTTGGAGCCCACCACACCCCACCTGCAGGGAGGGTTGCTTCACAAGCTGTGAATGTCCGCAGGTGTCTATCTTTCTCTCCCCATCTCTGTAGTTCTCTTCTCTCTCAGCTTCTGTCTGTCTTATCCGACATTAGCAGCAACAACAACAATGATATCACTCATAGATGGGATTTAAGGAGACCAAAGGGTAGTACAGCACAAACTGTACTACATTACAGTTGATCTGAGAAAAGAGGGGGGCTCTAAGAGGTTTGGATTCTCAGTTCCTATAGTGTAATAAGAGGATATGGTGGGGAATGAGGTGTACTGACACCTACCTTAAAGGAATGTAGAACTGCACCTCATGCCAACAGTCTTAAAATCAACATTCCCTCAGTAAAGTGATATTGAAGTTGAAAAAAGCAAAACCCTGCATATTCTAAAGGACTTCATCCTATTGGGGATTTAATAAACATTAAAAAAAATTGAGGGACAAGGTGGTGGCACTCCTGGTTAAGTACTCCACATTGCAGTGCACAGGGACCCAGATTCAAGCCCTAGTCCCCACCTGCAGAGGGAAAGCTTCACAAGTGGTGAAGCAGGGCTGCATGTGTCTCTCTCTATCTTCCTTCCCCTCCCTTCTTAATTCCTCTGTCTCTATCTAATAAATAAATTAATTCAAAAACATTGTCGTAGGAAGTCGGGTGGTAGTGCAGTGGGTTAAGCGCAGGTGGCGCAAAGCACAAGGACTGGCATAAGGATACCAGTTCGAGCTCCCAGCTCTCCACCTGCAGGGGAGTCACTTCAAAAGCAGTGAAGCAGGTCTGCAGGTGTCTTTCTCTCATCCTCTCTGTCTTCCCCTCCTCTCTCCATTTCTCTCTGTACTATCCAACAACAATAATAACTACAACAATAAAACAAGAGCAACAAAAGGGAATAAATAAATATTTTTTTAAAAAAGGCATTGTGAAGTATGCCAACTCTATCGTTTTGGGACACTGAACTGACTTATTCTAAAGTTTATATTTTAAGTGCATATAAGCTGGAAAGTAAGTTCTATTCCATAAAGACTCTAGTTGAAAAAAGATAATTTAAATAACTGATGGTAATGAAATTTAAATAAAAAATGAGAAAGAGGGAAGTTGGGCAGTAGCACAGCGGGTTAAGCGCACACGGCTTGAGGGTGCAAGGACCAGCATAAGGATCCTGGTTTGAGCCCTGGGCTCTCCACCTGTAGAGGAGTCAATTCACAAGCGTTGAAGCAGGTCTGCAGGTGTCTATATTTCTCTCCCCCTCTCTGTCTTCCCCTCCTCTCTCCATTTCTCTCTGTCCTAGCAACGGCATAAGTAACAAAAACAATAATAACTACAACAATTAAACAATAAGGGCAACAAAAGGGAATAAACAAATACTTTTTTTAAATTTTTTATTTAAGAAAGGATTAATGAACAAAAACATAAGGTAGGAGGGGTACAACTCCACACAATTCCCACCACCCAATCTCCATAACCCACCCCCTCCCATGATAGCTTTCCCATTCTCTAGCCCTCTGGGAGCATGGACCCAGGGTCATTGAGGGTTGCAGAAGGTAGAAGGTCTGGCTTCTGTAATTGCTTCCCCGCTGAATATGGGCGTTGACTGGTTGGTCCATACTCCCAGTCTGCCTCTCTCTTTCCCTAGTAAGGTGTGTCTCTGGGGAAGCTGAGCTCCAGGACATATTGGTGGGTCTTCAATCCAGGGAAGCCTGGCCAGCATCCTGGTGGCATCTGGAACCTGGTGATTGAAAAGAGAGTTAACATACGAAGCCAAACAATTTGTTGAGCAATCATGGATCCCAAGCTTGGAATAGTGGAGAGGAAGTGTTAGGGAGGTACTCACTGCAAACTCTAGTGTACTTCTGCTTTCAGGTATATATTTTGCAGTAGTTTATGGATACGTGTGAACATAAGCTCTCTCTCACAGAAACTGGTGTATATCTAGGTTATGGGACTTTGTTAGAAAGTGAACTACCTGAGATGGAATTAGAGTGTACTATAAAAGGAAAGGTCTCACCCGAGTAATGAAGCCGAAGGGTTGTCATTCCACATGTGAAGTCTCTGGACACAGTCCGAGGTGAAGCATGTTGAGGTGGCAATCGTTGTGTTGGTTAGGTTGTGATCAGCGGATGCAATATTATTTGGTTTGGATTGGGAGACGCATACGGGAAAGTGGGCCCTGTCCAAGGGTTCCAGGACTGGGGGAAGTAGGGGCTCTATAGTGGAGATGTGAGGTTCCTGCTGTCTTAGGGTTCAAAAAGACAATCGATAGTTAGTTATCATCACATTATTTGGTAATTGGGTTAACTTTGAAAAGTCCTTTTGTTATGGTTTGCTGTACAGTATCCAGTATCTTGTATATCGCTGTGCTATTGGATGCTTCTAATCTACTTGGTCTAGGCTTTTGAGAGAGTCCGCATATCAAATACAGAGCCTACATATTAAAAAGATTTTTAAAAATGAGAAAGAGGAGAGGGAGACCAGGAAAGCTAGAAATTGAATTTAACTTCATAGCATTTCCAAGATCTAGCTTTGGAACTTGCTCGCTCATATTTGGAGCATCTAGAAATAGTTCTGAAATTGAGGTGCAAAAAAATCATTTGCAGAATTCTTTAATTTTAGAGTTAAAATAAGGAAAAAGAAAAACTAGCATAAATGCATATATTCAAACAATGCATTGAAAAGTCTTTGAAGACCAGTTCCACAAAGTAAATATACTGACCTGAATCAAAGTCTGCCCATGAAAATTTAACAAAGTAAATTTACTTTGCATCTAATTTAACAGAATTCAATGTGGAATATTTATTAATATTTCATCTATTTTTTTAGTGAAAATGACACAGAGAGAGGAAGATCAGAGTTCTGCTCAACTCTGCTGGGGCTAAGAATTGAATCTGGGACCTAGGAGCCTCAGGCATGAAAGTTTTTTGCATAACCATTAGGCTACTTCCCCAGTCCTATTTCTTTTCTTTTCTTTCCTTTTTTCTTCTTTTCTACTCTTCTTTTCTTTCCTTTCCTTTTCTTTTTTTCACCTCCAGGTTATTGCTAGGACTTGGTGCCTGCACCACAATCCATGACTCCTGGAGGCTATTTTTTCCCCTTTATTGCCCTTGTTGTTTATCATTGTTGTTATTGTTGTTGTTGTTGTTATTACTGCTGTCATTGTTGTTGTATAGGAGAGAGAGAAATCAAGAGAGGACTGGAAGACAGAGGAGGGAGAGAAAGACACCTGGAGATCTGCTTCACTGCTTGTGAAGCGACCCCCCCTGCAGGTGGGGAGCTGGGGACTCCAACAGGGATCCTTATGCTGATCATTGTGCTTTGTTTGCACCACGTACACTTAACCTGCTACACTACCTCCCTCCTGTCCTACTTCTTATTTCCTAGTTGTCATTCAAATTAGTGATCTCTTAAACAGGGTACCCAAGAATATCTCCTAGTGTGAAAAGGATCTGTTTACATTTACTTTTAATGTAAAGCATTAAAAAAGAAATCAAGTGGCTGATAACAGGACTCAGCAGTTATGAGACTTAAGAATGTGTTAAAGTTGGGAGCCTGGCAGTAGCACAGCGGGTTAAGCGCACAAAGCGCAAGGACTGGCTTAAGGATCCTAGTTCGAGCACCCAGCTCCCCACCTGCAGGCAAGTCCCTTCACAAGAGGTGAAGCAGGTCTGCTGGTGTCTTTCTCTCCCCCTCTCTGTCTTTCCCCTCCTCTCTCTATTTCCCTCTGTTCTATCCAACAATGAAGACAACAATAATAACTACAACATAAAACCAGGGCAACAAAAGGGAATAAATAAATATTTTTTAAAAACGTATTAAAGTGAAACCTTGCATACACCAGAGCAGTGCTCTGGCATCTCTTTCACAAGATAAACATATTGTCTTTGTAAACCATTATTTGAAGGTATATTTTGAAGTATCTATTCACCATATTTTACTTATAATACTGGAAAATGTATTTACTAATACAGAAGAATGATGGGGGGAATTAGATGTTACTGATCAAATTGGAAATAATTCAAGCATGTTATTCATATGAAAGCATATATTTTTCAGACATGTTAGTTTTATTTAATACAAGTTATATATCATATCCATCTAAATCTAGGCATACAGTCAGCAATGTAATACACAAAGTGATATTTTGCCATTGTGCTATTTTGCCATTTGGCCAAGGTTCAGATTTGTTCCCACAGCACTGAAGAAGCTTCATTGCTATGGGCCCTCTCTATCTTTCCTGCCCTCCCTCTATATCTCTGTTTGGAAAAAAAACCCATATGGGCATAAATTAATAAAATATGATAATTTTGATCATCATAGATTAATTTTGGGACCTAAATTGGGGATGAGAGTGTTTTGCAGACATT